>NC_081558.1:137187582-137291681 GCF_022355385.1 Mustela nigripes | reverse complement strand
GCGGAGCAGAGAGCCCGACGCGGGGCTCGATCCCAGGACCCTGAGATCATGACCCGAGCCGAAGGCAGCAGCCCAAACCACTGAGCCACCCAGGCGCCCCGTAACTAATTTCTCTTTAGTCTCAAATACAATGGCTGATTTTACCCACAAGCCTAAGGCCAGTAACCACGTAGTTAGGTTGTGAAGACCTGGTGTTTCTCTTTCTTGTTTCAACCTTTCCCCAGTCAGAACTGTGCTAACTAAACATTTCCACATTTGTCAATTGCACAAGGCTTGCCCCCCCACCATCTATTTTTCCTTTTCTAAATATGATCTGCTCCCCTACAGCCTAAGAAAATGCAACAGAGTTTATACCTTTTTCTGAAGTTTTTCGAGAAGACCCCTTTAAAAGGGATCACCTCTCACAGAATGTCATCCCAGCTCTTCTGACCCATGGCTTCCAAAGGTCAGTCAGGAAACTCCAGCTAATGAATCTGTCAATAACCAGACCTTTGCTGCATCCCCTATGTGCCACTTGGGTTTATTTTTGTTTGCAATGGACAGTGTTTCCCAGGGAGACACAAATGCTTAGATAGCTGGTGAACTGGAGGTCAATGTGTGTTGGGGCATTTAGTGGTCCCCTGGCAACATCTATAACAAATCAGAAGCCTCCCACCGGTCCACCCCGTTGAGCCTCCCTGTCTGCCATAAACAAGATCTTCCAGGAGGCACACATAATTCTGCATGTGGAGAGCCTTTCTCTCACCCACAGATCCGAGTACCTGCCAATGGATGCATGATCAGAAAGCTCTTCCTAAATTTAGGAGACGTAGCTGACTCCACAACTGAAGCCAGAACAACGATCACTTAACTCATCAGTTAAAGTAATTTTGCATAATTGCATAGCACTTGATTATTTACTTGCTCAACAAGGTGTTAAGCAATAGCGAGGACCTGTTGGACTTGGATCAATTCCCCTGAGCAGTAGAAACCCAGTTGCATAAAATTAGAGAATAAGCACATTGGTTCCAACAAATTCCACCTAATGATCCGTGGTCCTTTACTTAGCCAGTTACCTTTATGGTTTGAGCCCTTGGTTTTGATTATAGAAATGAGAGTCATTATATTGTTCTTTGTCTTATTCTGTATAATCCATTTTAAACTTTGTACCTATGGCCTGTCCAATCTGATTGAGTGATGAACCAAGTCGGGTGAAGCTGACTCAGTGCTTTGAGATGACCTCTGGTGCTTACACCCTGGAGAAGACAGACTTTAGATGGAAGATGCCTGAAGTTCTCCTTTGTCCCTTGTTACTCAGTGTGGCCTTGATGGTTTCCAATCAGTGCACTTTTCCTACAGTGGAGGACAGGACAACCAGGAAACATTGTTTCTGGCACTGGGGGACAAAACCACTACATGCAGAGAACCTGACTCTTGACCAGCAATGCTTTCAGGAAAAGATCTGAATCAAGAAAGGGAAATGTGCAAGTGAGTAAAGGAAACCTCATTGAAAACAGGGGCAGGAAGCCCCGAAAGGGGGAGTTCTCAAGCACATACCACTCCTGGCAGCCAGCATAATCAGCAGGAGGAAGAGAATTCTTATCTTGACAAGAGAGGACTCTGTCACAGAATAATTTTATCTCCTGCTCTTACGAAAGAGGAAGATCTCTCCCTGCCCCAGCATACCACACTAACCATGGCTTACAGTCGATGAGAAACCCATCACAACCTCAGACTCTTGTTCCTCTCCAGTGAGCTCCTGTTCAAAACAACCCTCCCCACTTCCTCCTAAAACGCAACAAAAGCAGGCCCTTCCTGTGTTATCTTCAGTCTTGCCTGTGGTTTGCCATAATTTGCTTGGCCTGAATTTCAAACCCTGTTATTTCCAAATAAACTTATTTTTCTGGCAAAAGAACTGGCTATTTTAAAAGTGTGACATCCTCCCTGAGCCAGTCCTCTGAGCAGCCGCTTAAGACCAGTGCCCTTTTCCAGGTCCCTGGCTACCCTGAAGTGTGCTGACGTCACACGAGGCAGTCTGTACCTCAACAGCAGGCTTGGGGCAGTGGAGGCCTAGCTCCAAACACCTGCACCGGCTCAGGGTGGAGGGGGCCCTGCCCATGAAAGACACCCTGAAGCAGGAGCTGCAAAATGACCATCACTAGTCCAGGTTTAGACTTGCCCCGCTAAAGGGTTCCGGGCTTCAACAGGACTCCCAGGTCGATGATAGATACCCTAGTTCGCTTGCCTATCTCTGCCCTCCATTATCCTCTAGCTCCGTCTTCCTGCAGAATATGCACATTTGTGTCCCAAGGATCCTACTTCCATGACACAGCCTATCCCTGCACTTGCCCCTGTTTCAGGAGCCCGGTTTCCCGAACCTGTACAGTTCACGCATGTGCAGTACGCACCCTGTCAGCAAGCCTTGGGAGCCGGGTCCCTCTAGCGCAGTGGACAGTGGGCTGGTGCCTATCCACCTCGTGGCCTCCTGGGTGAAGGACCCCACCCTCTCAAAATCTTTCTCAGATGACAGCTCAAATGGTAAGAGTCTGCGCTTGGACCAGTTGCCTGATGGGGTCCTGGACTTCCCCGGCAGCCGCAGTTCCTACTATCCTTCTTACTGAAGGACACCGTGGCCAGCCTGCCAGCCCCAGCCTCGAAGGGAAGTCCTGATTACTCCACCTTTGCCTTCAGAAGGAACACATTTGTGTAGGTTAGGGCTCAGAATTAGGCAGATGCCCTGGGTCCCCAAGAGTCTGCTCTTGAGAGCTGGCCTCTCCTGACCCTTCCCATCCCAGGCTCCTGGCCACCCTGAACTGTGCTGTGGGGGCACGAGCAACTCCCACCTGCAGCTGGTCTGAGGCAGCTGGGAGCCACCAAGTTGACATGCCTGGGGCTTGACCCCCAACACCTGCACAGGTTTTGCGTGGAGGATCTCACTTTCAGAAATTGCCAAAGGCAGCAGCAGCAAAGTGACCAATATCAGCCCCTATTTAGACATGTTGAGTGGTTTGGGGCTTTTCCAGCCACTAGGGCTCCCAGGAATCTTTAAAAAGAGAGAGAGAGAAAAAAAAAAGGGAGCGAGAATGTGAGAGAGTGGGGGAGGACAGGGAGACTCACGAGCAAGCTTCACCCCCAGCGCAGAGTCCAGCCCCCTGCGGAGGGAGGGCTTGATCTCACAACCTGAGACCATGAGCTAAGCCAAAATCAAGAGTCTGATGCTTAATTGACTGCGCCGCCCCACCCCAAGTGCCCTCCAGGAATCCCTTATTACATAATACCCTGGCCAGCTCTCCTGGCCCTGTCCTGCAAAGGCAGTTCAGTAAGCTAGAGCTCTATGTTTGGGGGGGATACTGTCCTTTGCGTAGGTTCAGGCTTTCTAAGATGCAAACAACTTGTCCCCCCCAAGTGCCACTTTTCTGACCCAGACTAGCAAGACCAGGCCCAGATGCCTGCTAGCCTGAAAGGCACTCTGTGGTCACACACCAGGCATTCAAGTCTGAGGCAGCCAGGGCCATCCACAGGCGTGGAGCTGGGACCAGGCTCCGTACCTGCATGGGCTACAGTGTGGAAAGGGGCCCACTCCTGATAAGTCAGCCTGAGGTGGCAGCTCCGAATGGATACCATGCAGTCCCCATGTGGTCAGCTGCCTCATGGAGTCCTGGGCATCTCCAGGAACCAAGACTCCCACATATCTTCAAATGGAGGGTACTCTGTCCTTCTGACTGAGACCCTCGCTGAGAAAGCAGTTTGATACGCCATTGTTGGACAGCACCCTGCCCCGACTCCCTGGGGACCCTGGCCTGCACTGCCCGAGCCTACACCATGCACACCTTCCCAGCAGGCCTTTGGCTAAGAGGCCCAGCAGCCTTGTGGAGCTTCGGCTTGTCCCCCCCCACCATCACCGCAGAGCCTCCAGAGTGGAGGAAGCGTACCCA
Source organism: Mustela nigripes (assembly GCF_022355385.1). NCBI lineage: Eukaryota > Metazoa > Chordata > Mammalia > Carnivora > Mustelidae > Mustela > Mustela nigripes. The sequence goes on along the minus strand of NC_081558.1, from coordinate 137,287,767 downwards.
CTGAAAACCTTTGTGAGTGGGCAGCACTGAACAGGAGATGGTCAGTCCGTGTATGGCCTAGACGCTTGCCGGGATCCAGGCTCTTCCTGCAATCAAGGCTCCCACGTGTCTCTTAGTTGAGGCTACCTTGGTCAGTCCATTGGGCCCCAGCCGGACAAGATGGTCCACTTTTCCCCCAGCTCTGCCTTCCCGGGTGGGGGGCATATGTACACTGGTGGAGGTTAACGCTTAGAAAAGGCCCATGCTGGGATGCCTGGGTGGCTCAGTTGGTTAAGCAGCTGCCTTCGGCTCAGATCATGATCTCAACATCCTGGGATCGAGTCTCACATCGGGCTCCTTGCTCAGCAGGGAGCCTGCTTCTCCCTCTGCCTCTGCCTGCCATTCTGTCTGCCTGTGCTCGCTCTCTCCCCCCCTCTCTCTCTGATAAATAAATAAAATCTTTAAAAAAAAAAAGAAAAGGCCCATGCCTGAGTACCCAAACTAGCATGCTCCTAAGACCCGCCTGACCCTATACTGCTACCTAAGCAGCTCGCATGTAACTGCAGGTAACCCTTGGGCAACTGGCGCCTTCTAGGTCTGTGGAGCCTGGGCCTATCTCCAACCACCTTCACTGCCTGCAAGAGGGACGCAGCCCACCCAGGGAAACGGCTCTGTGGCAGCGACCCAAGCGGGCCATCCCCAGGCTCGCTTACTGTCTGCCAGAGCTCCCAGTGACTGCAGCAGTCCAGGCTCACCCTGTGTCTGTTACTGGAGGAGATCTCTGCTCACCCAGCCCGAGCTAAGGCAGTCCCAATTCTTCCGGCCCCACTTCCAGAAGCTATTTGTGTATTCAGGCAGATGTCAGGTACTCCCTGTAGTCCCCTTCTGTAACCCAGTCTTTCCCAAGATTGCTGCATTCCAGGTCCCTGGGCACCCTGACCTCCGTGGCTCAGGTACACACAATTTACCTCCTGTCACCCAGCCTTGAGCTACAGGAGTCCCTCCAGATGTGCAGAGCTCCCGCCGCCTGACTGGCCTCAGCATGGAGAGAGCCCTTTCCTAAAGCTTCCTCAGGCGGCAGCTTTTAACCCGCATCAGTTAATTCCCATTTAGCCTGGGTGCCTGATGGGTTCCAGGTATCAGCCATCCAAACCAGCTGTCTTTTATTGGAAGTTACCCGATGATCCCACCCAGGCTGGCCTTGTTCAGGGCAGTCCAGGTTCCTCCAGCCCCGCCATCAGGGGGGATTATGTGCATTTGTATCCATTAAGGCTTTTAGTTACGCAGATGCCAAGCACTTCCAATAACCCTTCTCTGGGTTGACCTCTCTAACCTTCTCTGACCTGACCTCTCCCAACGGTAGCCCTGGACCAGGTCCCTGGCTGCTTTGACCTGTGTGTTCTCAGCAGGCACCATATGCACCCTGGTGGCCATCCTTGGGCAGCCAGGGTCCTCCAGATCTGTGGGGCTAGGGCCAGCCCCAACCACCTTCTTCTATAGCCTCAAGGGCAAATGAAACCCGCCTCCTGAAAAATCACAATAAAATGGTCACTAAAATGCACGACAGTCAGTTCCATGTGGACTGGCTGCCTGTTGGGGTTCTGGGCTCTGGGGCAAGCCAGGCGCCCAGGTGTCTGTTACTAAAGGGCACCCTAGCCTGCCCCACACCGGGAGTAGAAGTTACTTGAAACAAACTTCAAATATGTGCCATTTTGTAGGTCAAGACTTGAAATGAGGTAGATGCCGGTAAAAGATGAAACAGAGTTACTTAGGTCAAGGAGTTTTAAAGTGGAATTTGGCAGCCATTAAGAAGATAAGCCTTATGCACGTTACTGTGGGACCATGAATTTTTTTTTTTTTTTTAAGATTTTCTTTGTTTGAGAGAGAGAGAAAGAGCGAGTGAGCGAGCACAAGCAGGGGGAGCAGCAGAGGGAGAGGGAAGAGCAGACTCTGCTCTCAGCAGAGAACCCGACGCGGGACTCAATCCCAGGACCTCGGGATGATGCCCTGAGCTGAACTGAGACACTTAACCAACAGAGCCATCCAGGTGCGCCGGGACCATGAACCTTTTTTGAAACTGGACCAAACTGCAAATGTTCCAAGGACCCAGCATGGACACTCGGCACCCTACCACAGTAAGAGACTTTGCTTAGGGATAGCCTTAGCAACCTATTATATTCAGTCAAGATACCATCCTTGGATTCAGGGGCCACCCTAATCTAGTAATCTTAATTTATTTTATCTGCAAAGACCCTATTTTCAAATAAGGTCATATTCTGAGGCTCTTCGTAGACATGAATTTGGGAGAGACACAATTCAATACGGCAGAGAGCATTACTGATTTTTCCTTTCTCCTCAGGATCCAGTACAGTTCAGCGTGGCATCCTGCATTCTAGTGGCCATCCTGGCCGCCGCCAAGAGAATCCACCAGGCCATTGGCTCTGGGGCCCCAGACTAGGAAAACCGCTCTGTGCTTTCCTCCTGAGTGGCTTCACCTACTTCCCTCCTTCAGCTTCCGCATACCTATAGCATGACTCCAAAATCTCTCCCTCCAAGCCTCACTACTCTTTGGTATTCTAGAACTCCTTTTTCCAATGGCTCCTGGATTTTCCAACTTGTCAGCCTGCAGGCATCTCAAATTTAACTTGTGTCTTAGTGAAGCTTTTATGTCCCTTTTGTCTGTCTCCTTTATTGGCATGATTATCTACCTGTCCCCACCCCCCAAACAAACAAGCAAACCAACCAACCACTGAGAGTCACTCTCAACTGTGTTCTCTCCTAGCCCCCCAGTGTTCCCTCTGGCTCCATCTCAGAGGGGATTCTGGATCACCGTCCTCTGCTGTAGCTCACAGGTCTCTATCAGCAGGCATCGGCCTGGATATGGAGACGTTCCTGTAGATATTGTGATCACAGCCTCATGATCTGCTTAGAAAATCAGAAGAATTGTTTTGACTTTGTTACAGCTTTAAACATTAAGCACATTTTGGCTCAGGAAGTGCAATGAATCATAGATAGTTCTGTAGTTGTCAGAATGAACTTGGATGTTGTTTTGGTGTTTGGTATTGCTAAGCTTGGTCACCCTAGGCAAATCCTTCTACGCTCTCTCTCATGTATAAATGTTCCCTTCAACTTCTTGCTCTCACAGAAACCCCGCTGTCCCTGAGGACGTTGCTCTCTGCAACCCACTCTAGCCTGGCTGTTCATAGGTCCCCGATGCCGCTAGGTCTGCAGGTGGGGTGGGTGCCTTTGCTCCTTCTGGTTACTTCCAGGCTATTTCTCCCCATCCTCCCCACCTCCTTACGCAGTTTTTAGTCGGATTCCACACTGCCATAATGCAGTAATTTATGGAGTCCTAGGTCCTTCCCCTTCATTTTTGGAAGAGCTGTATCTCTAGGCTCACTGCCACTGTCCGAAGCATCTCCTGATTTTGAATATCCAAGACCATTGGATGGTCTTCCAATAGCTGGGGCTCATCATTCTTTGGCTTCTCCTCCAATAATTCCGTCCTCTCCCCTCCCCTTAATAACTGCTCAGCTCCCATGGGCCCGTCTATCAACATTGGCTGTCACAACACATTTTAGCCGTTCTGCAGTCTCACCCTCCCTCTGCTTGTGTTCACAGCCAGCTCCTCGCTGTTCTCTCCCTGTCACATTCTCACTCTTCTCTCTCGCTGGCTTCACTTCCATGATTAGTCATTATAACCACTGCCTGTGTAACTCCAACCTGAACCACTCAGCCTCATGCAGCTGCAGAAACACAACACCGTGCCAGCTGGGCTTTAGATAAATGCATGACTCCAGCCCCAAGAGAACCCTTGATTCTGTTGGGCAACCACACAGTTCTCTGGAATGTTCACCCCTTCCTACATACCCTCTGGATAACATGGGTACTCTCCGAGATCACTAGTTTTTACACTTTCCTTTTTTCTTTTAACTTCCGGTACCTCTCTCATCCTCAATCTTTTCCATTTTCTTAAGAAAAGAGAAGCAATCTGAACAGAATGCGATGCCTGTCACCCCACAGCCACTCACCACCCGCATCTGAGGCGATACTCTGCCTTCCTTTCTGTTTCTGTGGGTGGACTACCTATGCTTGTAGCTGAGGACAGAGCTTCACTTGGGCCCAAGATCAGTAGTTATCAATCACTTAATAACATGACCAACTGATGGATTATTTTCATCAGTACACAATCTGTGCTTTGTCTAATTGAAAAAGAAACAGACCTGTCTTCTGACGTCATGTCTCCTCCAGCCACTGCTCCATTTTTCTGCTCTCCTTCACAGCAAATACATCAACATCCCTTCAGCTCGTCTCTTTCTATTCTTTCATGGACCCAACCCAAATGGCGTCTCCCCTTGCCATGTACCAAACCAAACCTGTTCTTGTCAGGGTCATAATAACCTCCACATACTAGTTAATTGTCACATCTCACCTTTCTTGACCTATCAGCAGCTGTGACACAGTAGCTCCTAGATGGTTTCCCTGCTTGTACCCATATCCTTCTGTAATCTATTCTCAACACAGAAGCTACAGGAGTTTTTTCAATACCTACATATTATTTCCTTTCTCCACATGATAAATTCTGAATAAAAGCCAAAATCCATACATGTCTTAAAAGCCTCCCTGGTCTGACCTCTCCAGAGCTCTGGAAACCTCTCCTGCTGCTCTCTCCTTGGCCACTCCTCTCCAGCCACTCTGGCTTTCCAGCCGTTCTTTCAACAAATCTGGGTGTGCTTCTTTTTTTTTTTTTTTTAAATAAGAAAATGTTGATTACTTTTTTTAGTGTACTAGATTATGGTGAGTTGCTTCTGTACAATCTTTTTTTTTTTTTTAATTTAAGGATTTATTTATTTGAGACAGATAGCGAGCACAGAAAGAGAGTAGAGGGAGAAGCAGACTCTGCTGAGTAGGGAGCCTGATGCAGGGCTGGGTCAAAGACCCTGAGATCAGGACAAGACCAGAAGGCAGACCTTATCTGACAGGAGTCACCCAGGCATCCCTCATACAACTTTTGTAACTAGTATTTTTTTCTTTTAAACTAATACATAATGTGTTATTTGTTTCAGGGGAAAAGGTCTGTGATTCATCAGTCCTACACAACACCCAGTGCTCACCACAACACATACCCTCCCCAATGTCCATCACCCAGCCGCCCCATTCCCCTACCCCCCTTGTGGTTGCTGGAGACCTGGGTGTGCTTCTCCTCAGAACATTTTTGCAAGGATTTTGCTGTGCCTGGAGTGTTCTCACTATTAGTGTCTGTTCCTTCTTTTCATTCCTTCTTCCTTATCTGTCTCTAGAATGTCACCCTTCAAAGGCCAGGGGGCTGGTCCCTTCATATCCTGCTATAGTCTCATTGCTAAGAACCGTGCCAGACACATAGTGGACCCTCACCCAATGTCTGATGCTCATGGTTCCTCTTTCAACATGTGGCATTGGCCTGGAATGTTCTTCCTCCCACATGGAAATACTCATTTCTTCAGACTGACTTGGGTGTGTGTGTGTGTGTGTGTGTGTGTGTGTGTGAAAAGTATTTTTCCTTAGGCAGCCACTTTTCTCTCACACATACTGGTGATTTTAAATACACTTAGCACACTTAGCCTTTATCAGATTTAAAAATTTTAACATTGACACAATAATATTTTCTCATATATACTCCCTATTCAAATTTCCCCAACTGCTCTAGTAATGTCTTTATGGCTTTAAAAAAAATTTTAAATCAAAGGTTTAATCAAGGACCACCTTGTTTTTAAAATCTGCTTAGTTTTCAATGTTTCTGTTACTAATTCATGCCCATAATTTCTAAGAGAAGAGTAAAATACCTCTCAGCAGGGTCAAATAAATGAGATAATCTATTAGTGCTTTTTTTCTTTCTTTTTTCCTCTCCTGGACGTGCTTTCGGAAACTGGCCTCACAGTTTTCTCCCGGCACTTCCTGTCACCACCACTGGAGAATTGCCATCACCTCTTTCCTAGGTTGGATTTTCATGTGTCCTAGATCTCAGGTTCCCTCTGTCTTGATTACTCCCTTGTTTTGGTAGAAAACATCTTCCAGTAGCTTCTTGTGGAAGGGTGCATTGAAGGTATGTTCTTTGAGAATTTATGTGTCTAAAAAGACATATTCTACCTTCAAACTAAATTGAGAGTTTGGATGAGTATAGAATTCTAGGTATAAAAATAATTTATCCTTAGTATTTCAAAAGCATTATTCTATTGACTTCTGTTTCCAATGCAGTTTAGATATCCCATACATTCAGATTCCTCACTCTTTGCATATAACTGCTCCCCCAAGGCTTTTAGGATTATTCCTTTATCCCTTATGTTCTCAAGTTGTACAGTGATATGCTATAGATTTTTTTAAAAAGATTTATTTATTTAAAGAGATAGAGAGAAAGAGAGAGCAGATGAGGAACAGCAGAGGGAGAGGGAGAGAAGCTCAAGCAGACTCTGTGCCGAATGTGGAGCCTGACACATCCAAGGCTTGATCCCTGGACCCTGACATCATGACCTGAGCCAAAACCAGGAGTCAGACACTTAATTAACTGAGTCACCCAGGGGCCTGTAGATTTTTTGTTGTTGTTGTTAATTCCATAACTTGGGTACTAAGTAGATGCTCTCAATCCAGAATCTCTTTCCTTTTACTCATTTCTTTCAATCTAGGAGAATGTTCTTTTATTATTTATTCAGTTTCCTCCTTTTGATTTACTCTCATTTCTCATTCTAGAACTTCTATTAGTCCCATGTTAGAGAGTCTAGATTTACCTCCCAATGTTCCTATCATTTTTGTCTTTTCTTTCTTTTTTCCCTTTTTATTTTATTTACTAGGCAGTTTCCTTAAAATTCTCTTCTAATCTTTCTTTTGAAATGGTTTTCATCCTTGGTATCATATTTTAAATTTTCAAAACCCCTTTCCTTTTCTCTGATTACTTCTTTCTTCTTTAAGAAAGCCCTTTAATATCACCTTACTTTCATTATGGGTCCAACAACTTTTCTTCTTTCTCAAAGGACACTAGTTAGATTCTTTGAAAGTTTCTTTTCTTCTGTTGTCTGCATTGTCTCTCTTCTAAGTTCTGTTCCTACCCACCACAACCCCCCTTCTCCCAACCCCCTGCCAACCTGTTTAGTCTACATCTCTTATGTTGGAAACTTTCCCTAAATGGTGATTCTTAACTCTCTATCTGTATCTAAGAGTCAGAATGGAAAAAATAAAAAATAAAAACAAAAACAAAAACTGATTTTCATGGGAAAGGAGAAGCCTGATGAGTGGTGAACTTCACTGGAGGACTAATAAGCCAGGAGTGAGCCATTTTCTAGAAGGCTTTCCCCAGTGTTAGAGCATAGAATAGCCCATTACTCTTTAGTGTATGATAGAGCAAATCAGCCTGGTCTGACAGCTATCTGGGAAATGAGTGGGCAAAGGGGCTGAGGAGTCTTGCAGATCAGTATGTATATTTCCCCCAGTTTTATTCTGTTTTCAGTTCACCCTGAGCCTTCCCAGGCCAGGGCAAGAGGGCACATTCGATTTCTGAGCCCCCATGTTTCTAGGGTGGGATACGTTTTTCTTTTCACTGGTTCTCCTTCTGTGGGTGCTTGGGTTTCAGTTTTTTCTGGGTTAGTCACATGAAGCCATTGGGTTGGCACCTTCCTGAATATGTGTCTTGGTCTGCTCTTCTTATCTTTCCTATTCTTTATTTCCTTGTGGATTTATAATTTTGTGTTTTGTCTTTCATGGGGGGGGGGGATAGGTTGGGAGACAATAAATATAAAGGATGTTCAATTCTCCATCTCTTTAGGTAAATTAATAATTTGTTATTAAACTTTTTAGCCAATCACTGCGGAGTTTTCCCTTAGGAGAGGCCTTCTTCAATCACATATGTAATTGAATAAGTGGTACTTTATTTCATCACAGAAATAAACGGTCCACCACTTAAAGGAACTCAGTATGTGTTAGCGCCATCTAGTGGAAAGATTGAGTTAGTGCCATAGGCTTGAAATCTGACAGGTTGCTTTTTGAAACCCAAGAGGAGAGCTAGAGAGGATCTCTTACTACCTTCTTTGTGTTTCTATGCAAAACCTCCCCAAAGAGAAGTGTCTCCTCTATTATATGGAAAGAACATGCACATATTTATTTTGTAGTTTATTTTTTATTTTATTTTATTTCATCTTCATGGTTATCTTGAAGTCTTACTGTTGAAATGTTTCTCTACTCATAACCTCATGGAGATGGAAAAATAACTGATCTGCTCTCCTTTCTTTCACCAGCCTTTTTACTCAGTGAAGATTAAATTCTATTTATTTCTCCTCTGGCATATTTCACTGGTCCCTGGCTGGCCTTTCCTAGGAATTAATTGAAAAGGAAATGGCAAATATGATTAGGCTTCTAGACCTGGTAAAACAGTAGAGGCCAGGCTCGAGGATACCTCTGGCCAGCTGGGACGAGCGGCCAGTGAATTATGCTGTTCTGTGGTTATGAAGACTTCATATTACATAGGTAAGTTGAAAAGACAGACATTATCCAGTCTCTCAATCTTACCCTCAATAATTTACTTAAAAAACAAAAATAAACAAAAAACTGAAGAAGATTGAAGGCAGAAATTAAAAATTACTCCTCTTTTCATAATTCCAAAAGCGTTTCATGTCTGTAGCTGTAGAACCTACCGGAGATATTCCTAAACCTCTATTCAGCCAACTCCTGAGAGTTTCCTCACTGTCAAAATATATGAATTGCCAGTGCTTGAGCCAAGCGCAAGCCACTTAAGGTTTTAATAGATCAAATGTGAGCTGAAACAGGCTACATAATTTAAATGCCATCTAGTGGCCAAGTGTCATTTTTAGTCTTCAATCAAAACAGTTCTGGTGCTTTCTAATATTTTTCTTAGGGTGATATACTAAATAGTTCTGAGTCAAAGATATTATTGCAGCTTTTGCTCTTGTAGTGAAATGGAACTGGAATATTTCTAAATCATAAAAAAAAGGCTTAACAGCTTGAAATGTGCAAAAGTCCCAACTCTAAACAGTCCCTCTGTTTGTATGGCTGCAAGACAGTTGTGGCTTGGTTCGGCTACTATGTCATTAAATAGCGACAGTAGTGAAAAATAAAAAGAAGTATGTCTCCAATGTCGGGTAACTAATATAAGAACAAAATTCTAAATCTTGACGGCCAGAGAATTTAAAAGATCAATCTGTAGTCTCAGAACATTGAAGAGCTATGAGAGAGACATATCATTTTTTTTTTCTTTTTTAAGATTTTATTTATTTATTTGACAGACAGAGATCACAAGTAGGCAGAGAGGCAGGCAGAGGGAGAGGGGGAAGCAGGCTCCTTGCTGAGCAGAGAGCCCGATGCGGGGCTCGATCCCAGGACCTTGGAATCATGACCTGAGCCGAAGGCCGAGGCCTTAACCCACTGCCACCCAGGCACCCCAACATGTCATTTCTTTCTTTCTTTTTTTTTTTTTTTTTTAAGATTTTATTTATTAGTCAGAGGGAGAGAGGCAGCACAGGCAGACAGAATGGCAGGCAGAGGCAGAGGCAGAAGCAGGCTCCCCGCTGAGCAAGGAGCCCGATGCGGGACTCGATCCCAGGACGCTGCGATCATGACCTGAGCCGAAGGCAGCCGCTTAACCAACTGAGCCAGCCAGGCGCCCCCAACATGTCATTTCTTAATGAATGAATGCCATGGGCATGCAAGTCAGTGTGATAATTAATCATCACAGTGGTGGGAGTAACAGCAGCTAACAGGTATTGAGACCTTACCTGCTAGACATTATTCTGAGTGCTCTGCTTGTAGGAATTCATTTGATCTTCACAACCTAAAAAAATAGGTTTTATTTTAATACCCATTTCAGAGACAAAATTGAGGCACAGGGTGGTTAAATCACATACCCACTGGTGAGAGGCTGACTAGGAAACAGAATATTTAGAGTATCCTTTGGTCTCTCAGCTGTGTTGGATTTTGGTTAGTACTGTTTAGGTTGAAGCATCCTTACAGAGCCATCAGCATCCCTTTAAGAAAACCAGCGCACAATTAGCCTTTGGTTGTCTTGGGCTAGGGTTCCAGATAGGGTTGACTCAAGGATAAGGCTGAGCTCTGGGTTACTGACTGTTATCATCTTTGGATAGACCCTGCTCTTTTGGCTCTGTGGGAGTTAACTGTTCCTGGAGACTGGACAGTAGAATTCATTTTTGTGGAAGTGTGGTCTGGGGTTATTTGTAACCTTGTTCTCCAGCTCTGTATTCCAGATAGTAGAGAGTTGCTTTGAGTGTCACCAAACTAGCTGTAGTTATGCAATAAATAGGACACCATTAAGCATTTTTCTTCTTGTTGGTCACAAATCCGGTTCTATTCTTTCACTTCAGGCATATGACCATTTAAAACCTTAAAGATAACCAAATGAGTTTAATACCTCACACAGCGCTCCTTGATTTCAATGAGCCTCACAAAGTGTTTTTGAGGTTAATAACAATGAGTTTATTATCCTCAGTACACAGATAAGGAAACTAGGACTCAGATTAAGTGGCAAAATTCACATGACCACTGACCTTAGAACTAAGACTAGAACACTCGGGCTTCTCATTGCATTTGTTCACATTCACCCATGCGTGCACAAACACACACACTGTCACACCTTGCACTGCCAAGTCTACACACTTTTCCAAGTATGTATTATGAATATGTGTGCATGCATAAATGCCCACACCATGTGAATGTTAGGGAAGGTAGCTAAATGTAAAATTGAAAATTATGCTGTTTGTAAGTTTATCATCTATTTCATCCTTTCTCAGTTACTGTTCAGAGATCTTTAAAAGAAAATCAGATAACCAAATCAGTTATATAGGATAAGTGGTTGAGGTGGGTGACAGCCCCAAAGGTAAAATCTAGGTAATCTTCCAAGGTCTACTCAAGTCTTCTGATTTTATTTTTTTATTTTAAGAAGTAGCATTTTAATTCTTTAAAAGAATTTCTGTTCTTAAAATGGTACACCTCTGTAGCAGTTTTGCAAGCTTATCATGCCTAATATAATTTATCCAGAAGGAGGCAGCATTTTACTATTAAACTGATTCTTCTGCAAAGATTCTAACAAGTTTTCTTTTCCTTTTTTTTTACCTTTAAAAATGTAGGCTACCTAATCACACATCCAAAAATCTTTCAGTGCGACGATTCCTAGATATCACTAGAGTTTTGCATATTGAAATAGTTATAGAATCCAAATCCTACTCAGATCAAATGCATCTAAAATTACAACTAGCATATATGGTGGCCAAATTAATTGGCAGAAACTGTTTTTGCAGTAAAGACACTGATCAAAATAAAGAGCTGAAGAGAAGATGGGAATAGAGGAAGGCAAAATGAAGGATTCAATTATTGCTAACTTGTAGAAAATAAGTATTTGGCCAATAAGAGATCAACTTTAAAGGAAAAAAAAAAAACCCACCTTGAATTCGTTCCAAAATAAGGATAATGAAATAGTTATAATCATTTATTTTCATAAATGTAATTTACTTCTTCTTTCCTTGTTTTCATAGGATCACAGGGTCTTTAGAAGGGACCTTCAAATATCATGCGATACAGCTCAGTTACTGCTGATTGGAATGCCTTTCATCCATGTAGCAAAGTGAGTCTATCTGCTTTCAAAGGATTAGGGAGAAAGGGATTCCAATATGATAGGGGAAATTCAGCTAAAGAATGATGGCATGCTAAGGGGACTTTTTTGTTACATTGTGTTTGACAGAAGGGCTCAAAACTAAGAACAGCAATTAGGATCTGACACTTTCTCCAAATTTTCCAAAGAGGCTAAAGAACTGGATGTCAGTTCCCACGTACATCCCCTGCCTCTTAATAACCAGTTAATGGTCTATAAAAGAAGCCAGGGAAGGAGTGGGGTGGGGGATTCCTCCCCTTCCCACTGGCGAGGGTCTTCTGACTGGCATTGCCAAGTGAAGAAAGAGGCTCCAAGACAATGGCTTTTTAGGAACTGCCTCCGGTGACTTCTGCTCAGGCAGCAGACTTGACGGGGCTTTCCACTTCTCCCTGAGTACAGAAGATGAAAGCTGGGGAGAGCTGGCTGGCGAGGGGAAGAGGGGACAGAATAGTAAGATTGCCCATCCATTACGTGTCACGGCCAGGGTTTGAGAAATTCCTTAGGACAAGAGGACATACAGAATTAGCTATTCTTTAATCACCTTACTGTACAATTTCCTTCCCTACCACCCCTGCCTCCCGCCACCTCCCCGCAGGACTGTGCACCACGATGGGGTATATTACTGGGATAGTTGAGGGGCTAGATAGAAGTCCAGTTAGAGCTGAATCTTTCCTAGAGCTGGACTGTATTGTGGGAAGACCTCTATGACTAAGTTTCACACGTGCTCCCCAAGCGACAGACTTCAGATAGTGGCATGCACGCTCAGATTCACTGGAGAAGCAGAGCAGCCAACAGAGAGAGGGTTACCGCTTTCCCCTTCCTTCTGCTTCTTCCTGATTTCCCATACTGGAGAGGAGCCAGGCCTGGGACAGGGAGGAGGGGGTGTTTCAGAGCCAAGACTCCTTCCAACCTCATTTCACTTCTAACAGTCAAGATCCCCACTCATACCTTCTCTGGAGCTGTGGGATATGGAGGAGATGGAATTTACATAGAGCTTGAAAATGAAGTTTTTGATGATCTCTTTTTTAATAACCCAAAGTTAATAGAAAGTGATGCAATCTGGGAGTGATAGAGAATGCAAACGTGAAGGTAAAGGCAGGGACAATTCTGATCACCGATTCCAATGCGTGGGTTTTTCCTTGCACCGCCAGGCAATGCTCTGGACACCAGCTGGCTGTCCTACAATTCAACGCAATTCTAACACCATCTACCTGGAGATAACATCAGATTCTACATGCTCATTCCTACAAGACTGCCCTCACTTCAGATGCTAATCAGAAGTCCAGACTTTTCTCTGTGCCTCTGACCAAATAGCTATAAATCGGAGTTTTTCACAAACCCCTCTTTGGGTCTGATTAATGTGCTAGAGTGGATCACAGAACTCAGGAAAGCTATTTGCTCACTAAGTTACTGGTCTATTACAAAGAGTATTAAAAGCGTGTGAATTAACAGCTAGATGAGAGATATATAGGGTGAGGTCCGAGACAAAGGAACTTCGGTCCCTGTAGACTCTGGAGCCTAGTACAGTGGTACATGGAAGCATTTGGTTCACCAACCTGGAATCTCTCTGGACCCCATTCTTTTGAATTTTTATGGAGGCTTCCTTACATAGGCATGATTGATTAAATCATCGGCTATTGGTGATAGATTCAACTTTCAGTCTGTTTCCCCTCTTAGGAAGTGGTGTAAGGGATATTAAAAGTTCTATCTCTAATCACGTGGTTGGGTTCCTTTGGCAATTAGCCCCATCCAGAGGTGCTGTCCCAAAGTCACCATTAATATAACAAAATAACCTTTGTGGTTCCCATAATTTAGGAAACTCCAAGGGCATTAGGAACTTTATGACAGGAATTAGATAATACCAAATTATATATTTCTTGTTATAAATCACAGTTTCACAGCAGGGATGAGCAAAACGATTATTTCATATTTGTGCCTCATTGAGTAGAGATAAATTGGCCTCATATGTCTATAATTAATGAGAAATGTTGTTTAAAAACTGATATAACTTGAATTTTTCCAACCTTCACCATTAAGACTTATTTCCCAGGGAAGGAAAGGACAGTATCAAAGAAGTTCTGGAGGAAATTGTCATACAGTTTCTCACCTAACGGGAAGAGAAAGTAGATAATATTTCTAATTTCTAGGAAGCTGTGTGTTGGGGGGGAGTGTGGGAGGAGAGACAGACAGACATACACACATGCACACACACACACATACCCCCATCAAGACCAAAAGAGAAAGGAGAGCACAGGAGGAAGGGAGGTAAAGGGTCAAATAAGTGGACAAATAAGAAGTCTTCACACCTTCATGGCCAAAGGAGAGAAGAAGTTAGAAATAGCCCCACCTTTTTTTATTGGGGTGTGGGATGTGCTATTCCCAGAGCAAAGAGCTTTGTTCCTAGTTTCCCCTGGATACAGACTGGGAAAATTTCAAGCCTTCTAGAAGAATTATCATATACAACATGGAACCATCTAGGTAGCAAAGTAGTAATGGCCAACGATGGAGTATTTAAGTATAGAGAGAGTGAAATACTGAAACTCGAAAATCCCTTGGTTTGGGTATGATGTGGAAAGATCCAGCAGCTCTTATATGCCTTGATGCAGCAACTGAAACCAGGGGCCTGCACTTACAGAATTTATTATAACAAAACAAAAAACCCACAAAAACCAAAAAACAATCCAGCTAAAAAATGGACAAAGGATCTGAATAGACATTTTTTTATAGAAGACATATAGATGGAAAAGAAGTACATAAAAAGATGCTTGACACCACTAATCACCCAGCAAAGCCACAATGAAATATTACCCAACACCTGTCAGAATGGCTATTATCAAAAGGACAAAAACAAATAAGTATTGGTAAAGACAATGTAGAAGAAAAGGGATCCCTCCTACACTGTTAGTGGAAATGTCAGCTGGTGCAGCCGTTATGGAAAGCAGTATGGAGGTTCCTCAAAAAGTGAAGAATAGAACTACCATAAGATTCAACAATTCCACTTCTGGGTATTTATCCAAAGACAATGAGAACACCAACTGAAAGAAATATGTACACTATGATGTTCATTACAGCATTGTTTACAATAGCCAAGATACGGAAGCAACCTAAGTGTCCATTGATAGAAAATGGTTAAAAAAGATGTGATCCATGTAATGGAATATTACTCAGCCACAGAAAGAACAAAATCTTGCCATTTATGACAATATGGATGGGCCTAAAGGGCATTCAAGTAAGTGAAGAAAGTCAGATAGTAGCTAACACCATGGGATTTCACTTATATGTGAATCTAAAAAACAAAATAAATGAACAAACAAAACGAAACAGAATAGAAACAGACTCATAGATTCAGGAAATTAATTGTTGTTTACCAGACAGAGGAGGAATTGGAGGGGCAGGCAAAATAGGTGAAGGGGATTAAGACGTACAAACTTCCAATGATAACATGAAGAAGTCCTGAGGATATAAAGTACTGCACAGGGAATGTTGCCAATAATATTGTAATAATGTTGTATGGCAGGAGACGATAACTAGACTTCTCATGGGGATCATTTAGTAATGTATAAAAATGTTGAATCCCTAAGATGTACACCTGAAACTAATAGGATATTAGTTCAGTGTTACTTCAATTAAAAAACAAAAAATGAAAACCACAAAACCATAGGCCTGCTAGGGCTGTGATGGCAAGAAGTGAGGGAACCCCAGTGCAGATTCCTCCTCAGGAGGAGACAAACTCAAGAGGACTGACAGGGCCAGCCCGAGCTAAGGTAGAGCCAGCTAACAGAAGAAAAGACCCAGTGACCCCATTTTTCCACCCAAGAACTGATCATGAATGTCACCATCAGAGTAAGACCGCAGGATGCAGGGGACATCTCTGAGGAGGCCAGCCTTGGGCTCAACATTCGCTTTCACTGTCCTCAAAGATAAGTAATCTGTGCTCCACCTTCAAGTTCCCATCTTGGGAGGGAAGTGGGAGGAACACGAGAGGAGAGACAAATCGTAGAGGGAGTTTGAACTTCAAACTGGCTGCATATTTATCTGGAAGGGACTGTTAAAAGCCAAGTAGCTGACTGATTCTTAACGGGAAGTTTGTACTCCCCTTATCCCACCCCATCCTACAACCTCAAGAAGTGGGAATGAAATGTATTAGTCAGGTTGGGCTGCCATAACAAATCACAATAGACCAAGTGGCTTAAACAATTGAAATCTATTTTCTTATGATTCTGGAGATGGTAATTCCAAGATCAAGGTGCCAGCAGGCTTGGTTCCTGGTGGGAATCCTCCTCTTAGACTGCCTCCTTTAACTATGTCTTCAGATGACACAGAGAAAGAGAACTCTGGTGTCTCTTCCACTTTTTATAAGGATACTTATAAAAAGAGGAAGAGGTTTAGATGAGGTCACGAGGGTGGAGTGCCTTATCCAGAATCATCCATTCCCCCCACCCCATGAGGCAGCTTCCCCTCATACCTTATCTAAAACCAATTACCTCCCCAAAGTCTCACCTACAAATAAGCAACACATTGAGTATTGGGGCTTCAACATACGAATTTTGGTGGAGATACAAGTCCAAAGCAGTGGCTTATGAGGAAGTTTATGTCATCTATAGAAAAGCACAATGCCGCAATCTTTTGGTGTGCATAAATTATAGCATGTCATGAAAAATCAAATTCTACTGCAAGAATTTTCAGTTCCCTCCGTCTCCAGCCATGGGAACAATGCATGTGGGCAGAGAAAGAAACTGAGAGCGTATAGGGAAGGAGGAAGGAGGAAGTAAAAAGAGGCTAGAAGGAGAAAAAGAGAAAGAAAAGAAAAGGGAGACAGGGAAGAGGGTAGAGAGAGGTGACAGGGACTGAGGGCCACTGGAGCAGTGGGGCTTCCCAGGAGGACCGAAAATTGCCTGGGTGGGGACTGGGACTGGAACTAAGAGAGGATTCTTAGTCATCTTGTTCTGTGACATCTTATAGGACATCCTCCTCATCTTGGTGAGATACCTTCTGTAGAAAAGACACTCCTTTTGCAACCTTGCAGTTTCTTTCCTGTGTTCATTCTGATACCTCTGTGTTGGGACCTAGGGCCCAGCAGGTCACACACTTTGAACATAGTGTTGGCCCAGGGTACAGTTTAATAGGCTCCCATTATGACAAAGTCTGTCTTGTGTCTAATCCCTGCATCGGCATTTATGGCATCCCTTCCTGTCTTGTCCCATTGGAGTGCAGTCTGTCCCTGACCAGCTTACAGTCCTTATAAACTGAAGTTTAGTAAGGAATCAGCCTCCAGGTTTCTCTGGCTGTAATAGCCCCAGGTTCTGTATTTGTTTCTCTTCTGGTTGCTGTAGGTTTTCCTTCTGAGTCTTTTAAGTATCTTTAGCCTACGCTGGATTTGCCACACATCTCTTAGCTGATTAGCCTAGAGTAGGATTAGCAAACCCTATACATGGTACTTGGCTTGTAGGCTTGGGAGTCATGCTCTATCTCTTTCAGTGACTTTAGATTTATTTCTTCAGACAATTTACTTGGCTAAATAAAAGGTCAAATTTTAATCATAATGGTCTTAGTGATTTCAGACTATCTGCTGTGTAGTTCTGACTCCTTTGGACTTAAATCTTACTGCCTTCTGTGACAGCATTCGCTGGAGGACATTGGTTTTATATGATTTTTTTCTGATAGTCTATATTCAGTGTAAATATTCTTAGTGAATACTTAGAAGATTGGCTTATTATAGAGTTTAGAGTGTGTGTTTACTTAAAATAAGAGAACTTCAAATCTATGATAAATGTCTATTTTGGTTGATTACTTGCCCAATGAGGCATAATATACAAAAATGCTGAACATTCCGTTCAACCACGTGGGACAAACTGGGAATTCTGAAGGATTAAATGTCAGCAGAAGAAAATGAGAAAATTCCATTTAGTTGAAAGGAGATGGGAAGAAGGTAATGGTAAATTTGTAGTTTCTGGGGGAAAACAAAATTAAAGACGATTTTTTGGGGGGGGGGGTCTGTGTAGAAAAGTAGGCAAAAGAGTTCCAGAACTTATAGAATACATTGCCTTATGTTCAGAGCAGATTTTGTGGTCCACTTTAAGGCCTGAACAGTGTTTGCAAACAAAAGCTGATTGGATTAGCAATACTGAGGGCATCTTTCGCAGTTAAAGACTATCTAGAGATAAGTCCCATTGTGTTCAAGAATATTGTCAAATACTTCAATACTTATGATCCCAAGCACAAAGAGTAGAAGTAGCCTTCTGGAGACTATGTAAAAATTTTTTGGACAAGGTCAAAGGTATTTTGAAATTTCCAGTACATTATTTTATTGTGACCAAAAGAATAGAAAAGTAAAACCATGCTTAAGAATATGTTACTGGTGCAAAGTAAAGTGACAATTTGAGCTGATTATCTAGGTGATTCAAGTATAAAAGTCTGAAATATTCATTTAGAAGCAAAAGTGAATTGGAGAAAGTCCTTTATTGAGTTGACTTTGCTTATTTTTGGAGAATCAGTCTCAAAACTAGAAAGTGATAGATTTCTGTTTGTGTGCATCATTTTGGTTGCAGATTATTTGACTTAGTTCAGAGTTTCTAGGTGTTAGAAATGTTTTCTCTAAATACCAGTTTTGGTTATTTTAATTTGTCTCTTTCCTTATTCCTTTACATTAATCCTCTTATTCAAAATTGAAAGAGAATGGTCCAAGATGTGCTTTAGTTCTCAAGTTTGCCTATTTATTATCAGGATGTCAGTGAATTCACTAATCATAATACAATCCTTGGTGAGAGAGAACCAAGATATGCATTGTGAAAGAAAATAAAAAGATGAGGACACAGAGAGAAGACTGGGAGATTCAGTCTCCAATGAGCTGTGGTGATATTAGACTCAGAGTAAAATTAACATGCTTGTGCCCAGATCACGCACATATCTACACATCTAGCAGCATACATTTGCCAACACCCAATCCCACACGAATGATAAATTCCATCTTGAAAAGTATGACGCAGTTCACCTACCTGGAGTCCTCCTATCTCTTCTGGCATGTAACTGTATCTTTTCCATCACTGTAGACAGAGCAGAGGGGACATCACAATTTAAGTGTAATCAACACGATTGGTCAACATTGAGGTGGGGCATGTCCGTTCTGGAGAGCTGGACATGTGGTCAGGAGAGAGCAATCTTGTAAACACAGAAGAAAGCAGTTTCAAATGGTGCACCTATTTTGGGGACCTTGACCTTGCAATAAATTCTACCAAAGCAGACCCACTGCTATAATATTTTACATTTGCATAACAACTTTGGTCTAAGTATCTTAGAAATTTTTCAAGAAATAACATTGCTATTTTAGTGCTGTTTTTATGTAAGTGGAAATAGTGAATTGCAGGAATTAAAGTAACTTTTAAGATGAGTACTAAATGAGACTGGTAATTGGTAAGAAATAGAGAAATGAATGAGAAATGTATGTAAATATAGATATTAGTCAAATAAATATGGAAATATGACTCCAACAAGTCTTTATTTTATTTCATTTTTTGCCTCTTTTCCCTTCTTACCAACTCAAAAATTTTATATTTCTTTAACCTTTTCTTAAGAATGTTCTAGAATAAAATTTATAAATTTTTAGCCCGTATATTACATTTTCCAGAGGTATTTATATTTTAAGTCTTCCTTTTCTGTGTGAAAGATAAGCTCTGTCCTTAGTAAAAGGAATTTCAAAATCAAAAGAGGGTAAAAAGAACTTCTTTTTGGAAATAGAGTCCTTTCTAGTACAGTTCTGCTTGGTTCATCTGTAAGTGTTGATGGCTTTTGTCTGTAAATATATCTTTACATGAGTCAGGTACAAGAAAAGCAAAGAGTTTCAGTTGATCAAGTGGAAATCTATCCATTAACTTTGAGATGGTCAACTATTGATAGAATTGTTGTCTGTTCCATGACATAAGCCAAGAAGTCTTCACTAGCAAGTTTTCTGGCAATATTGCAGAGAATACTTTACTGAATTGGTAACACAACTCCTCCTCAATATCTCCTTCTGAAAAATACTGGGAGGGACATTTAATTTAAGAAAAAAGTAACAAATTTGGAAAATAGAAATATGCTAAATGTCTGGACTAGTTAAGAACATTGTTTTAAAAAATGAATGGCTCTACTGTGAAACATCAGTCATATTCTCTGGTAAAATCAAAAAAGGAAATACTTGGTTGAAGACAATAACAAAGTTTATGTTTTCATGATCACATATCTCAAAATCAAAATATCAATTCATTACATTTGTTCCAGGGATTTGCCAGTTTCCATATGATTTATTCTTGTTGACAAGGGCAAATATATTGAGCTAAAGTTTTGTATCAAACCTATGTCCTATAGGATTTAAAACAAACCAGCCTGGATGACAAATGGGTATGATGCAGAAAGTCACTAATGAAACTAAGGCAGAATTCCAAGTGTATCAGATGTCCATGTCTGTGTATGTTAGATGTTAAAAGATGGATTTGTGATTTCATAAGTCTAAGGCCTTGGCTTGAGTTTAAGATTTTGATATTTTAATTACCATCCAGACCCTTTCTTCATCATTCTTTGACTATTCCAAAGCCTCTGTTCCACTTCTTCCAACTCATGGTATGCTAATACCCTAGACCTTGTCACCACCTGGAAATACTTCACCCCTGCATTTTTCCCCCACTTTGGCCACATAATCTTTTCTCCTTCAACAAACCCACCCCTCCATTTCTCAACCCCTCTGAAACGGTTCTTCTTTCCATCCCACCCCTGGCACTTTAGCCTGTGGAAAGTGTTTTCCAGCTTCTTTTGTCTCTCTCTGCTCACTTGGGGTCTGTAATCTTGTCTGGGCAAGACTTGGTCCTTGAGAATGTGAATTTAGAAAAATGAATGGCCTGGATCTCATTGCGATGTCCTTTCTCTTAAAACCTCTCTCTTCTTCTGGTCTCTTGGCCCAGCATTTCCTTTGCATCCAACTGCATGTTTGGGAAAGAAGGAGCATAGGGAAAGGACATTATCTGCTTAACCACCTCTGCTCAGAAGTGACTCACACGAATTGCTCACATTCTGTTGTCCAGTAGAGCTGCAAGGGAGGTAGGGAAATATAGATACACAGAGATATTGATGAGCTTTAACAGTTTCTTCAATGTCCATCTTGTAAACATTGTTTTGAGAATTAAATATGGGAAAATCTGTAAAGCTTGGGAGTTTTCTCCATAACTATTTTGTATTCCAATTTGATTAAAGTTGTTTTTCTCATGGTCAGTTGACGAATTAGCATTCCACTTGGTATTTAGATATTTCTGTGGGTTTGGTTAGGGCAAGCCAAAGTCACAGAGGTCACCCCATACTCAGAGCATTAATAAAACCACATTTCTGGGTCTGTACAAAGACCATCTAGAAATCACCTACAAACACCACCGTGGTGTTATTTCTTGAGGGCAGTTGGCTCTGAAGTGAAATTGCTTAGTCATAATGAGTATGTTTTTTAGAATTGTACCAAGTTCTATAATGTCATTTTTCTTTCTAATCTTAGTTTGTTTTTTAATACTAAGAGCCGGGGGGCAGAATATCTATTTGTTTATTTATTTTTAACATGGAAATGCTTCTTTTTAATTTTAGTTTTCTTTTTATTTTAAAATTTTATTTATTCTTTTTATTTGCACTCATATGTGGAACATAAGAAACAGAACAGAGGACCACAAGGGAAGGAGGGAAAACTAAATGGGAAGAAATCAGAGAGGGAGACAAACCATGAGAGACTCTAGACTCAGGTAAACAAACTGAGGGTTGTGGGAAGGGGTGGAGGCGAGGGGAAGGAGTGATAGGGTGATGGGCATTAAGAAGGGCACATGTTGTGATAAACACTGGGTGTTATAGGGAACTGATGAATTGTTGAATGTTACAACAAAAGATTATGATGTAGTATATGCTGGCTAACAGAGTACCCATTTTATGGATTTTTGAAATCATACTTAGTTATCCCTAGGAGGCTCCTTTGTCCTTGCTGCACAGCAGTTCCTGAGCTTCTTGGAGGATGCCTGCCATAGAGTTTCCTTCTGGGGTAGTGGCATTGGCCTGGAGGTCCTGTATTCCCTCCATAACCACAAATACTTCTAATACCGACTCTGAATGTTTCACCCTTTCTAATAATTCCGTACTGTTTTATCTTCTAATTTTTCTGCCACTTGCTTGTCAGACCAGGCACATCTGCCCCTAGGAGAGGCATGGCAGGTCTCCCTCAACATCAGTTTTACTACTAGTAAGAAATAAAAGCTGGGGCACCTGGGTGGCTCAGTCGGTTAGGTGTCTGCCTTCAGCTCAGGTCATGTTCCCAGGGTCTTGGGACTGAGTCCCACCTCAGGCTCTCTGCTCTGTTGGAAGTCTGGTTCTCCCTCTCCCTCTGCCTGCTGCTCCCCCTGTTTGTGATCTCTCTCTCTGTGTCAAATAAATAAATAAAATCTTTTGAAAGAAGAAATAAAGCAGGGGTACCTGGGTGGCTCAGTTGGTTGGGTGTCTGCCTTCAGCTCAGGTCATGATCTGCCTGCTGCTCTCCCAGTTTGTGCTCTCCTAGAAGTAGAGAGCACAGATACATAAATAAATGAAATATTTATTAATTAACTAAATAAATGAAATATTAAAAATAAATAAATTTCATTACTTAGTTATTTAACAAACATACATAGCAGTTACTAGGGGCAAGACAATCTTCTAAGTGATGAACATATTTTATTTAAAAACTTTTAATTTTAATTTTGGTATAGTTAACACAGTGTTATATGTGTTTGTGTTCAATATAGGGATTTGACAATTCCATACATTACTCAGTGCTCATCAAGGTAAGTGTACTCTTAATCCCCTTCACCTATTTCACCCTCCCCCCACTCACCTTCCCTCTGGCAACCCTGTTTGCTCTCTACAGCTAAGAGTCTGTTATTTGTCTTTTTCTGCTTGTTTTGTTTCTTAAATTTCCCATATGAGTGAAATCATATGGCATTCGTCTTTCTCTGACTGATGTATTTCACTTAGCATTATATTCTCTTGATTCATCCATGTTGTTGCAAATGGCAAGATTTCATTTTTTTTATGGCTGAATAATATTCTATTATAGATATCACTTCTTTATTCATTCATTGATGGACACTTGGGCTGCATCTATGATTTGGCTACTGTAAATAATGCTGCAATAAACAGGGATGCATATATCCCTTAGAATGTGTTTTTCTTTTTCTTTCTTTTAATTATACCTTTAATGTGTATATACTCATTTCCAATGGACAAAAGCAAAAAAAAAAAAAAAAAAAAAAAAAAAAAAAACCCAGGACATTCTAGAAAACTCTTTTCCTATCAAGATATCAAGATAGTTATCTTTTTTAAAATTTAATTTTATAATCAATTTTATTTTTTATTTTTGCAGTGTTCAGTATTTCTATTTTTTCAGTGTTCCAAGATTCACTGTTTATGTACCACACCCAGTGCTCCATGCAATGTGTGCCCTCCTCAATACCCACCACAAGCCTCACCCCACCAAAACCCCACCAGCCTCACCCCACCAGCCCCTTCCCCTCCAAAACCCTCAGTTTGTTTCTCAGAGTACACAGTCTCTCATGGTTCATCTCCCCCTCCAATTTCCCTCAACTCACTTCTCCTCCCCTTCTCCCGGAGTCCTCTGTGTTATTCCTTATGCTCCACAAGTAAGGGTTTTTATATTCTTTGGGCAAATATTGAGTAGTGAGATTACTGGATCATATGATTGATTGATTTTTAACTTTTTTAAAAAGATTTTATTTATTTGACAGAGATCACAAGTAGGCAGAGAGGCAGGCAGAGAGAGAAGGGGGAAGCAGGCTCCCTGCTGAGCAGAGAGTCCTATGTGAGGTTCGATCCCAGGTCCCCAAGATCATGACCTGGAACGAAGGCAGAGGCTTAACCCACTGGGCAGGTGGGTTAACCAGTTGCCCCTGATTTTTAACTCTTTGAGGAATCTCCATACTGTTTCCTATAGTAGCTGCACCAGTTTGCATTCCCACCAACAGTGCACGAGCATTCCTTTTACCCAGCATCCTCACCAACACTTGTCTCTTGTTTTTGGTTTTAGCCATTCTGACAGGAGTGAGGTGATAACTCATTGTGGTTTTGGTTTGTATTTCCCTGATGATGAGTGATGCTGAGCATCTTTACATATGTCTGTTGGCCATCTGGATGTCTTCTGTGGGGAAATGTCTATTCATGTCTTCTGCCCATTTTTTAATTGGATTGTTTGTTTTTTTGATGTTGAGTTATATAAGTTATTTGTATATTTTGGATACTAACCCTTTATTGGATGTCATTGGCAAATATCTTCTCCCATTCAGTAGGTTGTCTTTTAGTTTTGGTGATTGTTTCCAGTAATGAACATATTTTAATTCTCAAAACCACTTTGGAGGGACACACTGGCGTGTGTGTACAACTGAATGTATATATATGTGTGTGTGTGCATAAAACACTGAGACATGGAAGTTAAATAACTTGCAAAGTCACACAGTCAATAGAAGCCATAAACTGGAGCTGGGATTTGAACTTGGTTATCTGACTTCCACATCTACACCCTTAATCCCTATATTTGTTGTCTCTTGCATTAATGACTGGTTAACTTGTCTTTTTTTTCCTCTAGACTATGAGGGCCTTGGGACAGAGTTTTACTTACCTCTATGTCCCTTAAGCTGAGAAACAGGACAGGTACACAGTAACAACACAGCAAATGTTAGCTAACAGAGAGGGTGGAGGTGCCTAGGACTGTGTACTAGGCCAAGGGATACTGCCTCCCATCACCCCATGACCTCCTCTATGGACATAGCCTGTGGCCTCTAATTGCTAGAGGAAATCTAAACTCATTTCATCCTGAGCTTAGTTGCAAGTTGCGAAATTTTTAAGTAATATCTTTAGACATTTTCCTGGAATATTCTTAACATTTTCTTTGAACAATGGAGTGGGGATTCTAGGATTCCAATTTCCCTGGGCACCCTGTTTTTATGATTCTAAGAAATACGATTTAGTTGTGTCCTATTCAAGGTTTGCCTACTCATGCTAAGCCCCGAGATTTCAGTTTGTACCACTTGTCCTAGAGCCATCATGTCAGGGGCAGATTCCACCAAAAAAAAAAAAAAAAAACCCAAAACAGAACAGGACAGCTTTCGAGGCTTTGGAAGCAGAAGCAAATGCCACTACCTGCAAGGTCAGCAGTTTCTCTTGGAATCTTTCCTCAGCCACATCTCAGGAAGGTGGTTTAAGATCACAGTTTTATATTCCCCGTGAGTTGAAGTATTTCAAAAACATTCATTTTCAGTGAAGACTGGTTAGAAATAAATCTACCAAGTGTTAGCTCCATGTAGGAGTCCTCATCAGAGCTTAAGAAAATCAAAACCATATTTTTCTTAGAAAACATTTTCTTCATGTATACAGAGCTGGGGATCTTCCTTATTTTGTTTATAACCTAAAAAGGGCTTTGTGTTACAATATTTTTGACCGTTTTGTGATCCTTTTTCCCCTGGCTGGTCCTGCCCTATTACACACACACACACACACACACACACACACACACACACTTTTGTGTTGTTCATTTCTGTTTGGAATATTTTAAGAAAATGCCGGTCTCCTGCGGTCAGTCCCCATGTCAACACTTACTGACTCACTAATATGGTAAACATGCTCTGTCATTTTACTATTGCCTAACTTGCATCAGATTTTCTTTTTCAAAAACTAGGAATGATTCCATATGTCTTTCTATGACTGATAGAATTCTATCAAAACTACTCTCTGTCCCCTTGTTTCCCTCCCTCACTTCCACCCGCTCTTTCCCCACTTCCAACTCTGGAAACAAATCATCGACGTTTTTACAGTCAGGGAGTACCTTGAGGGAGGAAATAGTTCTATTTCCTCTTGAGGGTAATCTAATAAATTCTGCTAACACACTAAGAGGTGTGAATCAGTACGGCAAGGCCAAAGGGATCATACGGTTGAATTCAGATCTTGAAGCAGTTGCTCTGGTTATAAATGACTTTGGCACTAATTGTTCATGACATATTAAGGGCTATGGACTACAACAATGATAAATAACAAGAATTTAGTAGTATAGTTGAATTACTTGGAGCATTATCTATGGTCACGACTGACACAGCCCAAGGTCAACGCTTCACATGTTCACAATTAGGACGAGTTAGAACGTGTACCTATATTTATTTATGGCCTTTCTTATCCCAGAAAGGATTTCAGAGTCTTCAAACTATACACAGTACAGAGAGATTAAAAAGACAAAAACAAAAACAAGTCATGAAGGTACCAAGCCCAAACTTAGGAACGATGCAGATAAAGATGGGTGCCATCAGCATATCCCACGCATGCTGTAAGGATGGGTCTCTTTGCTCCTGCTGGGCTACAAATTCTGCTCTAAATGTCTCAGCAGCAAATAGAGACATAGCCTCATACTGACTCAGCAGGAGAAAAACCACTCTTCATTCTAAGAAAGGGAGGACTTTCTCCTATAGAGGGTATAAAAAAATAACAAAGTCCCCCGCATTATCCTGAGGAAGCACAGTGATGAGTTTCTTGCATTGACCCCCAATCCTGCGCACGCTGGGGCTGCTTGGTTTGCCTCCACA
Organism: Mustela nigripes; assembly: GCF_022355385.1. Lineage (NCBI taxonomy): Eukaryota > Metazoa > Chordata > Mammalia > Carnivora > Mustelidae > Mustela > Mustela nigripes. Next base: position 137,261,535 of record NC_081558.1, on the reverse strand, counting down.
GGGAGGAATTTGTGGAGCTGCTTATATGACAGCTTTTTATAATGATTTGGGTATCTTTGAGGCAGGGAGAATGGCAACATATTTCCTCTTCTTTATCTTTCTCCATCTCTTTCTTCCTCCCTCTGCTCCTTCTCCTCTACCTTAATGTGCCCTGCATTCTAGACATGTTAAAATGGGGGACACAAAGGTAGGATACAGCCTTTAGAGTGTAGTTTGAGTTTGGGATCCCAGTGAAAAACTTACATAAAATCTATGACAATCTTGACATTAATCACGGCTACAACGAGAACAAACAAACAAACAAACAAAAAACAATGGTTCTTTCTTCTGGACACTTATCTGTGAGATTTATGGGTGGGTGAGTCATCTATAATTCCATGTCACTGCTGGGAGTGGGGGGGCTCGTCTTGGCCACCTCCATGATTGCTTTCAGCTGGCCCTCTGTTCCCAGGCCATGGCTGCTAAAAATTAAAACCTTGGAAAGTCGTCTGAATTTTTTTTTTTAAAGAATTAATTTATTTATTTGACAGAGAGAGAGGGAACACAAGCAGGGGGAAAGGGAGAGGGAGAAGAAAGTTTCCCACTGAGCAGGGAGCCCAACTGGGGCTTGATGCCAGGACCCTGGGATCATGACCTGAGCCTAAGGCAGATGCTTAATGACTGAGCCATGCACCAAGTTGTATGAATTTCATGAGGACTGGACTTTTTTCTTTCATGAACCTGCTACTTTTGTATACATAGCCTTCCTGAGAGCAGGAAAGAAAATGGACTATCAAACATTCATTATAAGTCTAATTATGCCAAGTTAAACACAATCTTCAAAGATGTATTTCTAATGTATCATATATGCACTCAAGTTTTTATCTTGTTTTCCTCCTATACTAAAACACACTATTACCTGGTTTAGGTCCAATGAGCATCTGAATAAGGTTGAAATCTACAGCTTTTGGCATGTCCACTGATTTCCATCTTTGTCCCAATAGTATTACTTTTATGAAACCTTTATTTTTCACTAATATCAACCATCCCATTTTCTCATTTTCCACTACTTTTTATAAAATACTAATGGCAAAATATAGTAAAACAGTCAAGCTTTTTGACAGCACTATCCACTGACAAATGCTGGCCAAAGTGAGTGGCTGACTGGCCTCAAGCAGCTCCCCATATTATGGTTCAAAATGTTTGTCTGGAAGCCAAGAAAAAAATTCAGAATGTGGCCAACAATACTCAGTTTGAGGGCCCTAATGTAAAATGTATGTTTAAAAAAATGTGAATTATATGGAAGTTGAGTTTAAGGAAGTAGAAGACCACATGTACAAGAAGATGGATTGGGGAGAACCATAAGAGCCTAAGATGAAATCTAACCCACCACCACAACAAAATGATTAAGTCGTAAATATAATAAAGACTTTATTGTTTAGAATATGGGCTGCTATTACTTAATTTAATTTTATTTGGGGTATGAGACATCTATTGAGGCACTAGGAGAAAAGTGAGAAATATTTCTCGGAACATTGCCATTTTAATATATTTTTCCTGCATCATCATTAAAGTTGACAGGAAAAAGCAATAATTGAAAGCATAAATAAAAGTGGCCAATAGAGAGCTCTTCATTCTCACTCCAGGCAATGCTATTGAGTGTCTACTACGTTCCAGACGCTGTCAGGGGAATGTTGACAGAGATTCAGTCTTTACCACTGAGATGTTCCAGGTGTACGGTGCATGATACTGAGAGTACAAAAATGAAAAGTGGGAAGCATCTAAAGTGAATAATGAGATTCACTTTATTTTTAAAAGAAGTGTTTTATAAAATTTTATATTTTATATAATGTATAAATTATATAATTTATAATATAAATATATATAATATAATGAAGTATCTTACTTATGGTTAGTAAGTAAAGAAAGAAAGAAAGAAACTTTCGGAAAACTTGCAAGTACTGTACAGGGCAGAAAACTCTTTGTTTTCCTAAATAAGTTTGAGAGGAAGTTGCTGACCTGATGTTTCATCATCCCTAAATACTTTAGTTATGTTTCCCTATAAGCACATTCTCCTACATAAGCACAAGATAAGCATCAGGATCAGGAAGTGAATGCCAAGTCATCGCTCACTTCTAATCCACAGGCTCCATGCAAGGGTTACTGATTGTCCTCATGACATACAGGATCTAGTTCAGAATCCCATGTTGTATTTAGCTGTCCTGCTAGTCTTCTTTAGTCTTTTTTTTTTTTTTTAAAGATTTTATTTATTTATTTGTCAGAGAGAGAGAGAGAGCACAGGCAGAGTGGCAGGCAGAGTCAGAGGGAGAGGCAGGCTCCCTGTGGGGCAAGGAGCCCGATGTGGGACTCGATCCCAGGACGCTGGGATCATGACCTGAGCCAAAGGCAGCTGCTTAACCAACTGAGCCACCCAGGCGTCCCAGTCTTCTTTAGTCTTGATGAAGCCCTTGGTCCTTCTTGGTCTTCCACAATGTTGGCACTTTTAAGAATCATAGGCTGATTATTTTATAAAATGTCCTTTAATATTTTTTAAAGATTTTATTTATTTATTTGACAGACAGAGATCACAAGTAGGCAGAGAGGTAGGCAGAGAGAGAGGAGGAAGTAAGGCTCCCCACTGAGCAGAGAGCCCGATGAGGGGCTCGATCCCAGAACCCTAGGATCATGACCTGAGCCGAATGCAGAGGCTTTAACCCACTGAGCCACCCAGGCACCCCGTAAATGTCGTTTAATTTTGTCTGATGTGTCTTCATGATGACACTCAGGTTATGCATCCTTGGTAGGAATATCGGTGTCCTCTCTGCATCTTATAGGGGAGTGTACAATTTAGATTTGTCTCATTACTGACAAATTTCACTTCGATCACCTGGTTACAATGGCATCTGCTGGACTCTTTTCCACTGAAAGGGACTCTTACTCCCTTTGGCACTTTGAAACTATGTTTTAGACTTTCAAGTCATTCATTATTTAAACCTGTTTGGATTCATGGCTTCTTATTTAATTCAATAGGTTATAATTAAAAAAAAAGATTTTATTTATTCATTTGACAGACAGAGATCACAAGTAGGCAGAGAGGCAGGCAGAGAAAGAGAGAGAGAAGCAGGTTCCCCACTGAGCAGAGAGCCTGATGCAGGGCTCGATCCCAGGACTCTGGGATCATGACTGGAGCCAAAGGCGGAAGCTTTAATCCCCTGAGCATCCAGGTGCCCCTTGATTTTTTTTTTTTTTTTCGATGCCCAGATCATCCCTGGGCAGTGGGATATTTGGGTAGTGGCAGCTTCTCTGAGTTTGCTTCTGTACCATTTTTTCATTTCCCCATCATTCTTTGCATACTTTTGCTTTCTGATAAGATGTTTCAGTCTCATCATATACTCTCTCTGCTCCAGCTCTAGAATCATCCATAACCCCAAGAAATCTAGGTTGCTGTTAGTGGAGAATCATGTTGATAACCCAAGATCTGGTTGCTGGGTGTGTTTATTGGTATTAGAATTTGGCTATTTCTCAGACCCTCTCAGAAGACAGAGCTAGAGTACGTGTGTATGTATGTATGTACGTATGTATGTGTGTGTGTGTCTATACACATTTGAGCACATAATGGTATGTTAGAAATACATCATTTAAGACTGTTTCAGTTGGTATAATTAGACTTACATGTTTGATAAAGTATATCTATAAAGCATAAAGATGGGTGTAGACACACCTATATCTTTACATAAAGACACATTTGCATGCATCTATACAGTTTTTCTATCTCTATACTCACATATACATTGAAAATTATGAGTTCACACTGATATCCTTCCATTCCAATCCAACCCCACAAGTTTCATTCTCGTTTTCTCCCTTCTCTGACAATGAGGAAGCTGACTCTTAATAGCCTTAATTTACTTAATTATTCCATCCATCTCCACATATGCTACTTAACTGCTGCCATACTCTTGCCCACCAGGGCACTCACCTCACTCTGTGCTAGGCAGTCCCCACCTTGCTGACATCTGTTGACCCTGCTTGGGCTTCAGCACCCCATGTTGGGCAACCCTCGTGCCTGGTGCCTCCTTTACTCTGCTTATTCTCTGACAGCAGACACCAGGCTGTCCCTTCTTCATGGACACCCTCCTCACCCAGCTCTGACTCTGACACTCACATCGGGATGCCATCCTGTGTGGTCAGTCTCTTGTTATATTTGAGCTCTGGCACCCTGCTGTGGAGAACTAGGGTTCTTCCCTTCAGGGGCAGATGCCTACTTGACTCTGCCCTACTTCATGGCTTTAGGACTGAGCTGTCATGCACGGGAAGGGGCTGTGGCAAGGAAGAGAAGGAAGAGTAAATTCTATTTTAAATTCTAAAATGTGAAGGAAATAAAACAGTGAACACTGCTTATTTGTTTTCTATGCCAAAAAGAGGTGAGGTTTTTCTCTAGGTCTTCTAAAAAAACTAAAAGGTTAAAATGTTTCAAGCTTTACATATATTTTTTTGGGGAGGACTTGTGTAATGCTGGATTATTAGACTCAGGTTCTTTATTTATACTCTTACTTGAGGCCATAAGGGAAGTCTCTTTCAATATACAAGGCTTCCTTTTTTTTAATATGCCCAGAAGGATTGGAAAATATTGGGAACTAACAATTATTGGTGAAGAGACTAGATTGTAAAGCTATTATAGTTTCAAGTAAGGGTCAACACTGCTCCCTTTAATCCTTCCTGAAGTTTGCCCCAAAGGCATTTATCCTTGTCTTTATCCATTGAAATGCATTGTAAACCCTATTGATTTAATCCAGATGAAGTCAGTTATTTCTGACTCCGGTTTGCCATTGTATTGAGGTAATTACTACCAAGTGATTAGTGATTGAGTCTGAAAAAATTCATTTAGTAATTATTAATTGAGTAACCACTGAGTTATTAAAACTGTCCTAGGATATTATACTAGATATTAATTGAGTAGGCTATAAATATCTACCTTCAAGAAATTATATCTGGAGGGAGATAACAGAGGAGGAATAATCCTTTCCACTTAAGTAAAAAGACACTTATTAAATGTTCATTAAATAAAATGTTTTTCTGATATTTGGGAGCTAGGGTGCCTTAAGGGCAATAAATAACAATTTCATTTATGCAAATTCTTAATATGGCAAACATTTCCAATTAATTTTTAAAAAGTTGAAAAATCCAATGTCTTGTCTGAGAATTTTAATATTCAGCTAATATGCTGGATTTTAAAAAATGTAGCTATTATACCCAAGGTCTATTTTCATAGATTAAAAAGTAATAACAAGGTCAGATTAAATTAATTTGAATACTCTCAAGTCAAAAACCTTAAAAATGGCCACAAGCCGTTACTTTCCTTTTTAAAAACTTAGGAAGCAGAGCGATTTCTTAAATAATAACATGGCAGAACATACAGGCTTTCTGTTTGTGACTGGCTTAATCTTACAATGTTTTAGAATTCTGGCTCTGGATTCTCACTAACCATAACAGGGAAGCATTGCAGGGCCTTTAATGCAAGACATGATTCTGGAATTGCTGGCTCATAAATTCACAGACCCGGGGTGCCTGGGTGGCTCAGTCGGTTAAGCGGCTGCCTGCAGCTCAGGTCATGATCCCAGGGTCCTGGGATAGAGACTTGGATCGGGTTACCTGCTCAGTGGGGAGTCTGCTTCTCCCCCTGCCTGCCGCTCTGCTTACTTGTGCTCTCCCTCTGTCAAATAAACAAATAAAATCTTAAAAAAAAAAAAAATTCACCAAAAAAGAAGTGAGATGTTTTGCACTTGGTAATGCAGTGAGAGGGTGTGGAGGGTCCTCAAAAGTGAGTGATTCTGCATAAATCAGCATCCAGGAAGCCAAGATTTCCCACTGAAAAGGAGAATGACCAAAATACCAACAATATGTTTAGTGATTCACCATCAAAATACATCTCACTTTTCTTTATAGGAATGTGTGTATTTAAAAACATTAAACAGACTTGGAATATAGTTTCAAGGATCCAAAAATTCTTGAAGAGCCTCAAATAATAGAATAAAAGGAAACAAAGTAAATGAAACTATGCACAAGGATGAAAAGATCATAGTCTCTGAAAATAGTCAACAAAAAAGATTACCCCTATTTGAGTTCTGGGGAGACAGAAAAGCCATTAAGTGATGAATGGATAGGAAGGGTCTTTGCTAAGAGAAGAGGATAACACTTTCGATTACAGAAGCTAACACCTCTGGGACTTCAAAGAAAAAAAAACCTTTTTATTCTTTGTCTTCCATTTCTTTTTGTTTAAATCTTTACCAACCTGGTGGCAGAGCTGTACTGACAGTGGCTTAGTGGACTTTGGGAGCCCCTGCCTCATGCTCAGTATTGTCACTCAGTCATTTGCAACATTCCTTGTAAGTCCCTGTTCCCCCATCATCTCCCTACTGCCTCCCTGCTCACCTCCTGGACCATTTCCAGGTAGACCTCATTCTGAAACTGTGTTTGAATGAAAAAATGCTTGCCTGAGGAAATGGAATTCTTTTAAATTTGCAGAACTTAAGGATCTTAAATAGGGAATGTTTCCAGACACAAAACCAGTTGTGTGGGGGGGTGCTGTGTGCTCAGTGGGTTAAGCATCTGCCTTCAGCTCAGGTCATGTTCCCAAGTCCTGCGATAGAGCTCCACATTGGGCTCCCTGCTCAGCAGGGGGTCTGCTTCTCCCTTTCCCTCTGCCTCTCCCCCTGCTCATGTTCTCTCTTTCTCTCTGTCTCAAATGAATAAAAAAAAAAAATCTTAAAAAAAAAAAACCAAAACAGATTAGGAAGGAAGAAAGGGTTGCCTTTTTGAGGGCCAACTTTTGTTCAATTCACAAATATAGAACCACTGGGACCCATTTGGTAACAATTCAATATCAGTTTAGGAGACTGAGAAAGGAATAGAGGGGAGTTCAGACCACTAATCATTCTGAACTCAGAATGAGATTTCAGATAGGCTATATCACAGATAATATCAAATTCTTACAGATATGAAACCAAAGTCATGTGTCTATGAAGTTTGTGGTTCCCAATGATGTCATCGCATAAGCAGTAATCAGGATTATTGTTCTCAATTCTGCACACTCTCCTATAGTAATAGGATATATCAATGTTATCTGCCATTGAAACTTGAAATGCTTCCCACAGATTGTATTTTCACATCATATTAATGTTTGGCTTAACCATGCGACTTCCTTTGGCCAACAGAATGTGGGAGAAGTGAATGGATAAAGAAGATGTGATATATGCGCGTGCGTGCCCACACACACACACACACACACACACACACACGCACGTGCACGACAGGAATATTACTCAGCCATCAAAAAGAATGAAATTTGCTACTTGTAATGATGTGGATGGAACTAGAGGGTACTATGCTAAGCAAAATAAGTGAGTCAGAGAAAGACAAATATCATACAATTTCAATCATATATGGAATTTAAGAAATAAAACAGATGAACATAGGGTTCACGTAAGAGAAGGAAAAATAAAATAAGATGAAAATAGAGAGGAAGGAAGACTATAAGAGACTCTTAACCATAGGGAACAAACAGAGGGTTGCTGGAGGGGTGGTGGGTGGGGGGATGGGGTAACAGGGTGATAGGCATTAAGGAGGGCACTTGATGGAATGAGCCCTGGATGCTGTATTCAACTCATGAATCAACTCAATTATACCTTTGAAACAAATAATACACTGTATGTTAATTAAATTGAATTTAAATAAAAAAATAAAAAAAAAGAATGTGGGAGAAGTTGACAATGTGCCAGGGTTGAGCAAGACCTTGAAGGGTACTGCATGCTTTTGCATACACCTCTTGTATTCTTTCATTGCCATGAGAAAAACATGCCATACATAGCAGGAGCCCCTTCAGGCTAAGCAGGAAGACCTGAGGAGCACACCTGAATCAACGGGAAGACCCCATTTCAATCTGGCCCCCCCTGAGCTCAGCCACCTTGCAGACCAATATAGGGATATATAAATGTTTGTTGCTAAGCCACTGACTAATTACTTCATAAGCTTGTTTTCAAAATTTACTTCTTAGAGTTCATTTATCTTGATGAGCAGTGAGTAATACATGAATTATTAAATCACTTATACTGTACCCCCGAAACAGATGTAATACTGAATGGTAACTACACTGGAATTTAAAGAAATTTAAAAATTTACTACTTAGTATAAATCCTAAAAATCAAATGACATAACCATGACATCATCAACCCTACATATTCTTAATATTCTTTCAAAATAAATGGTCTCAAAGCCTCCAAATATAAACATATAATTAAGTTTAAATTAACTAGACTAAGTTATGCTTAATATTTCTTAAACATTTCAGTTCACTTTCTTATTAATAAGGATAAATAAACCATAACTGGATTTCTGAGGTCAGAACTTGAAATCACTCTACACAGGAAGTTGACTTTCATGTAGCCATTATAAAGGGAAACTCAAAACCCTGGGGCAACTCATTTCCCTCCCTTGACCACGCCAGCCCTTGGGCAGCTGCATGTGCAGAAAAGGAACAGGTGGAGAACTCGCACTCTGCTGGCTGGGTTCACTTAGGATTTGTTGTTACTGCAGTCAGACAATCATACCACACTGGTAGGGTACATTAACTTTTCTTCTGCCAGGAAGGACCATTTCACGTGTTATCCTCTCTTCTCAGACCCCCAAGTTTCTTAACTTACTAAACAAATAAAAGCAGTCAGGAGAGATCCAACTTCTCTTCCCACCTCCAACTCTACTCCCTTCTATGCCTAAATCATCTTCCCTCTTGTCCTATCATTCCAGTAGTCTCTGTGCCTGTGTGGACAACCTCTCCACTGTGTACAGAGTCACCGTCCTGCCTCCTTAACCATTTTGCCTCTGCAGTCATGCCCTCTCCTTTCCACACTATCAGTTTTCACATCCTCAACAGATCATTCCCATCAGCATAAAAATGTGTGATCTCTCAAGCTAAAAAAAAAACCTCTCTATCCAAGTTCTCTTCAATTAGAGTTCTTCACTACAAAACTTCTTTAAAATGGTTGCCCGTCATTGCTTTCTTTACTTCCTCACCTCCCATCTCCCTAAAAGTCACTCCAATCTGGCTTTCATCCCCTCTGCTTCCATGAAAAAATATTCTTGTCAGGGTCACTGGACCTCATCAGGTCACTTGTTCCCTGATGACTACTCCTTTCTCCTTGAAATACTCTCGTCACTGGGTTCCAGTTCACTGCTCTGTGTCAGCTTCTTCCCACTTTACTGGACACTTCCCCATCTCTGCTGGTTCCCCATCTCTGCTGGCCCTCTAAATGTTGGAGGACCTAGGGACAACATCCTTGATTCTCCTTATCTGCCATACCCTTTCTAGACAATCTTAACTAGCCCCATGGTCATCTGTTTGCAGATTAATCCCAAATTTATATATTTTCTAAGCTCTGAACACATACACTTTCCTGCCTACTAGCCATCTCCACTATATGTCTAACAGACCTCTCAAGTCAGACATGTCCAAAACCAAACGTTTAACTTCCATAATCTGCTTCTTTCCCAGCCCTCCTCATCTCAACAGCAGTATCTCTAATCAATCAGTAGTTGGGCCAAAAACCTTAGTGCCACCTCTAGTGCTTTTCTTTCCTTCACTCCCCATATCCAGCCAGCAAAGCCTTCAAATTATCTGAAGTTGGATTACTTCTCAGCATCTCCCATGCTCTCTGGGTTCCTTCTGGGTCTGCTAATGGGTGGCCCCAGCAGAATGGCAGGGAGTGGGGGAAGAGAGGCCAGGGTACTTTTTCCCCACTCGCCCTTTGCTTCAGGCCTGTATCTCTAACAGTAGCTGCATCTCCAAACTCCAAAGGCCCCTCCTCCTTGCCCCAATTGCACTGGGCTCCCTGTGACTCTGTTCCTTCCTTTCCTGGTCCCTTAACCTCTTGGGATACTGTCATCTTCCCTCTTTTGCCTTGTATTCTTTTTCATGCCTCTGTACACAGCCCCTCTGTCAGTCAAAGTCTCTTTATTTGAATCATCTGATACGAAGTTCTTTTTCCTGCTGGCATGCACATCAACCCACTACCCTGTCTAAATTACCATTTCTTTCTGCTTTTGATTCCTTTAACTATTTTTTCATAATACCTACTATTAAATGAAAGTGATTATTACTATTAATAATTATTAATTATTTATTAATTATTATTAATTAATTATTAATAATTATTATTTTGCTTTTTATTTTCTGCCCCCTGCTCCAAAAATTACAGTTTTCAATGACTTTCCTTTTTAGTTTCACTTTTATATCCCTAGCTCCTAGAAGAACTCCTGGTATACAGTTTCATGTAAACATGTTTCTAGAGATGTCCCTGACATATTATTTTTTGAAAAAGTAAGTTGAAAGAGACTATTTTGATATGATTCTATTTAAAAACACCTCCCTATTCACATATAATAATTGAATAGTAAAAAGAATATCTGGAGGCATATTCACGAAAGTATTAATAGTAGGGTTACTTCCTGGGGAATGGAGGATGGGACCTGGTTTTCTGCTTTGTACATAGCTGGATAGGTTGAATCTGTAGAAGTAAGCAGGACAACTGGAGCCCTATATGGGTTTTTGGGTAAATCAGAAAAAATCATCCATAAGGTAATATACCACAAGGTAAACACAGCCCCACAGGCACCAAAAGAGTGGATTTTATCTTCGCTTTTCACCATTTTGAAAATACAACTGCACAACCATGTTAGCTCTTGGCTTGGAGAATAAATATTATTCTTAAAGATCAGAAAGATGTTTATTTATATATACTTTCCCCTCAATTTCTTTTCTAGCTTATCTTTTAATTTTTTTGGAAAAATTCTTGACATTACAGAACCAAAGCAAAATACATTAATAGTTCCTTATTATCCTCTTATGACAAAACAGAAAAAAAAAAGCATACTCATGGAAAGAGCTAAAATAAATGATAAAAATGTTATAAAACTAAGCAGGAAGTAAATGTTAACATCTGAACATAAAAATCGATTAACAATAATGTAATTTAAAAAATCACAAGTTGGTAATAACATAGAAAATTAAAATAAATGAAACAAGATGGGATTGGGAGGGAGACAAACCATAAGTGACTCTTAATCTCACAAAACAAACTGAGGGTTGCCGGGGGCAGGGGGTTTGGGAGAAGGGGGTGGGATTATGGACATTGGGGAGGGTATGTGATTTGGTGAGTGCTGTGAAGTGTGTAAACCTGGTGATTCACAGACCTGTACCCCTGGGGATAAAAATATATGTTTATCAAAAATTAAAAATTAAAAAAAAATAAAATAAAATAAAACACCAAAAAAAAAAATTTATAAATTACTTAAAATCTGGAATTGCTGACTCTTCAGAAATTCTACAGATGGATTTTGAGTGGTGAGCAACAGAAAGGGTTCTTGGTGTCCCGCACGGGTCAGGTGATTGTTGACAACAGATTTATTTATTTATTTAAGAGAGAGAGCACACATATACACATATACATGTGTGCTCTCTCTCTTAAATTTGAGTGCGGGGGAGGAGAAAAGGAAGAGAATCTCCAAGCAGACTCAAGGAAGCCACCCAGGCACCCCTGCTGGCAGCAGACTTAATTTGAAACTGTTCCTCAGGTATTTGACAAATCTCATTAAATTTTGATGATTTGACTCCTGATTATGCAGCCAACTAAATATTTTGGAAAACTGAGTTCATGGGAATTCAAATGCAGGTGCATCCAATTAGAACCAATAGCTTCTTACCCCAGGTGAGCTGAATCAGGCTCCACAGAATTCACATAACACAGAGATATAAGACTTGTGCATTTCCATTTGTTGCACTTTGGTCACCCCTCCAGGTCAGGGTTGAGGTACATAGATGGTGCCTCATTGATGGTGTGGGGAGAGTTTTCATTGTTACCTGGACTGCCTCTGTCCTGACACCTGCAAAGATGACCAGAGCTTGGGATGATACCAGAGAGTCATGCCTGCCAGGGAGACTGGAGAAAGTCTCCCAAAAGGCCACAGAATACCTTGCCACAAGATCAGTGATAGATGGTGTAATAGGAGCAGGAGTGATGGCCTACTCACCTGAGTGGTCTCCAACCTACCCTGCCACTAGGTCTTGAGTTTTGTACACGTTCATATTTCCTCTGGCTTGTATCCACCTTTCCCAAAGAGAGAGCCACACTGGTTAAAAGGGATAAATATTTTGGAAAAAGTGATTGATAGAAACTCATATATAGAAGCACCCAGTTGGCCCCTAGGCTGAACTGATCCGAGTGGCTGATGTCCTCTTTTAGATTTTCAATGATAACAGCAAACATTTTATGAATGGTCAGTGGTGGGAGTAAATGTCAAAACTATGAGCTCACAATGACAGAGACAAAGGGGACCAGTTTGGAAGAAAAAGTTAGGACTCTAGAAATGAATCCATGGGAGGCTGGAGCAAGAAGTGTAGGGAGAAATACCTGGTCGGGGGGTGGAAAGGAGAGGAAGAGAATGGGGACAGAGGAAGTGAAAAAGAAGGTTGAATCTCAGCAAGTGGAAGGAGGTGTGGGATACAATAGCTCTAGCTATTGTTTTTACTGTGCTAGGCCAGTCCTGAACACTTCCAGCCAATATTCATCTCAGTTCAGTAGGAACATTTTCTTCTCACTCCCCCTCAATTTAAACTGTGGGCTCTTTGAGAACAGGAACCATTTAAAATAGGAAAAGATTGCTTAGGTATATTTTGACCCAGTGGCTCTCAAAGTGAGGTCCCTAGACTAGCAGCATTTCCTGGGAACTTGCTAGAAATGCAAAATTTCCAGTTGCAATCCAGATTTACTGAATCAGGCTCTGGGGATGAGGTCTAGTGATCTCTGATTTGACAAACTCTGCAGTGATTCAGACACATGCTAAAGTTGGCGAGCAGCTGTATTAAACTCCAATTCATTGACGAGCCCACTGTTCTCATTCCTAATGCATCAGCCCTCTGGTTCTTCTTCCCTTCCTGGACAAATGGGAGGATCTCTCTTCTTCATTTCCTTGACATTGGGTGTAAGATGTTGCATGTCCCTTCCAGGTCTAAGTGTATAAGAGCCAGCATATGATTTTCCATGCTGTTGTTTCTGGCCATGGTGATTGTGGAAGGTTATTTTGATATGGACGTCCATTGGATTAAAGTATGCAGGAATCCCAGGACCCCATAGGAAGGCAGTTTCATTGGAGGTCACCTGCCTGAGCTTTGTGTGAGTGATAAACATAATACTATATGTGAAGCCACTGAGAATTTGGGATTATTTGTCACCACAGCATAAAGTGGCTTATCTTGATTAATATGCTTACTCATTATAAATATTGTATAATTGTAGAGCTTATATAGTTTCAGACACTTTGACAATAAGTATTAGTTAGTTAAATGAATTGAATGAAGAATGAATTTAATATTCAATCAACAAATGCCTATAATTGTGGGAGGACATCAGCTATAGTAGCTCAGCTCAGCAAACATTTATTGACTAGGACTGTGATTTACATGGGGGATACGAAGATGAACCAGACATACCTTCTAACTTAGAGGATTTCAACTGGAAGACAAAATTGGAGAGGTTGATTATTGTTGCATGCAGAGGACTTTGAATTAAAGACTAAAGAGTTTTGTTTCATCTTGTAGAAAATCATGTGGGAGGAGAATGTCAGTGGATTTTGAATGGGAGACCATTATTATTACACTGTCATTTCAGAAAAATTAGTCTGTTGATAGTAGAAGAAGGCCTTTTGAAAGGCTATTTCAGTAACCGAAATGTAAGAAGATTAGGGCCTAACCAAGAGCACTGGTCACTGGAAAGAGAAGGTGAAATCAGTACTAAGAGAGATTAGAAAATAAAAACAGGATATTGTATATGTGAAGTTCAGGCAGCTGTGGAAAAAGAATGACTTAAAAATGATTCTGAGGTCCTACATCTGTGATGCCACTGGTAGAGGTTACTGGAGGTAGAAGAGAAGATCCTTTTGTTTTGAGTTGAATGTGAGGGAGGACAGCTCAGTCAGGGAGGAATGTGCGGAAGGGCAGTCCATGAAGTGGGATTGGATGGAGCTTGGCAGAGAGGTCATGCCCAAACTAGAAGGGTATAGTAGAGTGGTCATCCTGGAAACAATGAGGAGATGGGGTATGTAAGGGCTTATAGAGGGCAGCACAAAGCTTTGGGAGAAATCCACAGTTAGGGACAGAGAAATGAAGAGGAGACAGCAAGGAGACTAGGGAGTTGTCAGAAAGATGGGGTGAGCAGTAGAGGTAATTTTTATTGAGCGCCTACTGAATACTGAGAATTTTACATGTATTTTCTTATTTAATCCTCATAACTTACCTAGGAAGAAGAGTTTACCTAATTTTACAGATGAGCAAACTGAGACAGAGAAATTTAAGAATTTCCCCCAATAGTTAAAGAGTTACAAAAATGGTGATACTGGGTCTCCTTGACAACAAAATCTATACTCCTAAACATTGCAAAAACTCAAATGACTTGTTTTACATCAATCCATGCATCATAGCTTGTTATTGAGGAAGGACTAGCCAGGTGGTAAAGAGTTCAAGAAGAATGAAGTCTGAGAAAAGCCCATTGATTTGATGAACAGAGCTGTGAGCAGAATGGCGGACAGGAGCTTTGCAGCAGGAGGCAAAGGCTTCAGTGTGCCTGGCAGTGACTGGGAAGGCCCTGGCAGGATGGCCAATCAAGAAATATGGGGTGAAAGGAACAAAAGAAAGGAGTAGATCCCAGGAGGATCACAGGGCTATGTTAACACGTGCATTTATTTCTAAGACAGAGGGGCCACTTACAGGCAAAACTGAAGGATTCTGGAGGGCCAGGGAATGAAGGCTCCACAAAGAGTGTGTCAGTGGAGATGGTGATTTTTTGAGGAGGATGAAAAGACTGGATCTAAAGCCTAGGATCTAAAGGCCTAACTCTAAAAGGGAGAAGGACGGCTACTTACTTCCAGACCAGAAAGAGTGGCTGAGTTAAGTTATTATTCAATGTATTTGAATTTACTGAAGTTTCCTTTCTTATGTTGGTACCAGATAAAGCTAACTCTCAATTAGATTAGCTCAGAATTAAGTTTTCCAGCTATTAAAATATCTGACAGTTTTTGAAAAGGTGCAGATCATTCCTTATAAAAATGGATTTATAAAACAAAATTATAAAAGGTCGCCGAGTTATGCTCTCAAGTCCTTAGTACTTTATTTCAGGAAAAAACTATTCCTTCACCTGCTGAGCCTGGTTTCACTTCCAGTGCCTGCTTCGTTTTCTGACTTTAAAAAAATACTACTTAATAAAATACTCTTATTTTGGATACATCTTATGCAGCTGTTTTTAAAAACATTCTTTATTAAAAACATCTTTGCATCTTAAGTTTATTTGTTTTGGCAACTTTAAGTCACAATATACAGGTTTGAATTGTTTCTGTAATAACTCTTTGGTTTCTTATATAAATTCCAAGGCATGTCTACGAGTCTGTCATTGCAATCTAAATCATTTTTTTTTTCCGAGCAAATAATCAGAAGGGCTTTAGGATTAATTACATACTTATACATTTAGTAACTGCCTCCCCAAAAACTCAGTGACGTGTAAGGTCTCAAAATCGTCCCCTAGGTGTTCGAACTAAAGCCAGCCTTATGGAATATCCTTGGCTTTGTCATGATTTAAGGAGCATAAAGATTGCTGGGGAATTTTTAGAAGATTTAAAAAAGAACAGGAGGGGCGCCTGGGTGGCTCAGTGGGTTAGAGCCTCTGCCTTCGGCTTGGGTCGTGGTCCCGGAGTCCTGGGATCGAGCCCCGCATCGGGTTCTCTGCTTGGCAGGGAGCCTGCTTCCTCCTCTCTCTCTCTGACTGCCTCTCTGCCTACTTGTGATCTCTGTCTGTCAAATAAATAAAATCTTAAAAAAAAAATTCTTTAAAAAAGAACAGGAACATTATGCTATAAGACCTAGGAAAGGAGCTCAATATTCTTGTCAGAAGCAAGTTTTCTCATATGAAAAAAGAAATGTAATTCAATTTGCATGACTTTCTGTAGACTCTGGTGGATTTTGCTTCTTTTGTTTATTTGCGTGGAAGGTTTTGGCTGTGGGGCCTTGGACTAAGGCCTGGCGAACTGTGAGCTCCATTGCCCTTAAGTTGCCAAGGGGTGTAAGGAAATTGCATCTTTTTATATTTGTGAATTCTGGGACAAAGGGGATTACAGCACTTGTTTTTTAGAAAATGTTTGAAGGTTCTTACGTAAAAAGCTGAACATTACAGTAGTCCCCCTCATCTGCCTGGGAAGCATTCCAAGACCTCCAGTGGATGCCTGAAATCATAGACAGCACTGAACTTTATATATACTATGTTTTTCTCCTATGCATGCATTCCTAGGATAAAGCTTAATTTATAAATTAGGCACAGTAAGAGATGAACAACAATAGCTAGGAATAAAATAGGACAATTAAGACCAGGTACTGTTATAAAAGGTATATGGATGTGGTCTTGTGCTTTCTCTCAAAATATCCTAATGTTCTGTGCTCACCCCTCTTCTTGTGATGCTGAGAGACGACAGTATGCCCCTGTGAAGAGAGGAGACGAGGTGAAGGATGGAGGCAGCCTGCCGTAGCTTTAGAAGACAAGTCAGAAGGAGGATTATCTGCAAAACTGGAGAAGCTGGGACTGCTGTTCTTTAAACTTCAGAGAGCAGCTGGAGAGAATCGGGGTGGGGCTGGGGCTAGCTCGCGCAGCTGAACTTCTGGGGGCTCCCAGAAGGAAGCACGGCTCCCCCTGCATTTGGGCATTCATGGCTGCTTCGACCTGTGGCTACCAGAGCACTACTTTTTCTCCAGAGATTCTGACCATTCTTCCTCCAATCCCTTTGCTGATTCCCCTTCCTTGACCCAACCGTGAAATGCAGGTTTTCTCCAAAGTTCTGCCTCCCCTCTCTTTTCTTCTTCTGTTACCCATGGAGCAGTTTTTTTTCACTCAGGAGTTTCCAACTATATTTTCCAAATATCACTCTGACACCTGTAGCTGGACACCGCACAGGTATCTCGAACTCAACACCTCCAAAATTTAGCGTGTCTTCCAGCCCTCAACCAATGTGCCTTCCTTCTCGGGCTCCTTAAGTTGTTTAACCAGATCAGCTTTTCCTAGTCTACGAAATTAGAAACGTCTTACCTCCTTTGCCTCCCACCCCCAATCAACCACCAGGTTCGGTAAATGCTATCTCAAATGACTTTACCGCCTCTCCTTCTCACACCTCCTAAGTAGCCATCTTGTGACTCTACCATCTCTAAATTGTTTCCAACCCTCTCCAGCTTCCCCATTTTAACTTCTATTGACCTTGTTCTGGCCTCATGACCTATTGTATCAACCAGCTAATTCATCTCTCCGCCTGCTGCCTTCTTCATTCCACCCTGCATTTGGCTGCCAGTTTTGCAAAAAACACAAAGGTAATAATAATGATCTTTTGCTGATAGAGCAATAGCTCTTGCAGCACTGTCTGTGTTGGTTTTTTGATGTTGTTGTTGTTGTTTTTTTGTTTGTTTTGTTTTTTGCTTGTTTGTTTGCAGTTTAAATCTTTAATCTTTGTGAGATTTACTTTGGTATAAAGAGGAAGACGGAGATTTTCCTTTATTATTTTCCAAATGGTCTCTAGTTATGCCAGTTCCACTTACTGAATAATCTTTCCCTCACTAGTCTTAAATGTAGCTTTTATGTTAAATTCTCGTATATGGTTAGGTGTATGCCCAAACTCTGTACAATTTAATTAGAGACAATGTGTCACTCCCTAAACACCAGTTCAATATATCCAGCATTAGATCAATGTTACTCTGGATCTGGATCTTTTAATGGGTCTAAATACCACAGTTATAAAAATCAGGTGGGCAAAGATGTACCTTCATTTCTCAACAGCTGAATCCAGATTAGCCCTTGAGCACCGTGTCTATCCTATGGCAGAACTCTGGATTCAGCCAGTTCAAGCTCGCTCTCTCTCCTGTAGGTGATCTAAGCTTTGCAGTGTTCAGGTGACAACAGCTTCTCTTTCAACCTGGTTCTGGTGAAAGAAGAGTTTTCTGGAAGCCATCTTCTTCGTCTGTCTTCTGCTGGGATCTACCAGATATACTCCCTCTGCTTGGTCCTTATCATTGTGCACTACCAGCTGTTTATGATTCTGCCATGGGCCTTTGCTTGCTCTGTGTCTCTGGGCTACTGCCTGTGAAGTGAAGCAGAAGTTTCTTGTGTTTTCAGGTCCTCCTTAAAAGGAATTCTCTTAGAAGTCCTGACTCCAGCACCATGGATTTGAACCTGGGATGTGCAGGATTATGGAGGCCCTTTTCTCAGGAATTCATATCAGTTACTCCTATCTTGCTCTCTTTCCCCAGTATCTTCTTTCCTCCAAACTGAAATTTTCTGCTGGTCTTGGGGGTGGAGGCAGTGGCTACAGTAGAGGAAAACAGCTTGTTCATCACCTTGCAATCTCTCCAACTCTGTTGTTGATAGTACAAACTTTGACTACAGTATGAACTTTTTGTTCAGAATATTGGATCCTGATATTTAAAGCCATGCTTTTGGAACCAAAACAATCTTTTGCCTTTCAAAAGTCCAATTCATACAAGTAAAAATACTTGGGCTTTTAATAAGATCATTTCTATTATGAATTTTAAGAGCTTATTTTGGAACTCCCGGACAAGAATTTGATTCTTTGTTCTTGGTGAATCATAAAGAGTAATGGGCAGAAAGAAGCCCTGGGGAAGGATGCTTATGAGAAGCCTTTGTTAATATCTCAGAAAGTTCCCTGCAATCCTTGATTTGGCATCAAGACTGCTGTCTCCATCCTCGTGATCACTCCACTGATTATGGGATCTATTTCAGTTAACTGCCTTCTGGTCCTCGCAGCTCCTTTGGTCTGTTCTTGCTTAGTCCATACTGTTTTCTGAACTGGGGTTCTGCCAGGTTTCCCTCATCACCAATCTTCCCATGGAGCAGAGCCTAAGGATATACTCTCTTTGGCTGGCCCATCATTTTGATTGCAGAGTTGTCTACTTTAAAAAAGTTTGCCTACTCTCTGTTCTGGGAGCCTTCTGATAAAGTTCTCCACCTGCCTCCTATAGTAGCTGCTGGATCTTCCCAGATTATCTCCCCACATCACCAACCCCCCTGCCTGATAGAAGGGCAGACTGTGTTCTAATGCAGGAGGCGGGCATGTAGGGGCAGGAAGTAGTATGTGAGGAAGGCACCAAGGAGAATTACTGCAAGAAAGTCTACAAGGGCAGAGGTGGATCACCAAGAACAAAACATCATAATGTTGCCCAGTTGAGCCCGGCGTAGTGTGTGATTCCTCACGGGCTATTGCTTTGACATAGTCTATAGCTAGTGACTCTTTTTCATGACATTACTCTGTTTCCTCCCATTACATCTCCTACCCCTGAATATTCTTCAGGTCTAACCCAGTATTTAGTTATTATTGGGATTTTCCTTCCCATCGGTAAGTAGTCACTGTCACAGTTTTTTCTTGTTTTTTTTGTTTGTTTGTTTGTTTGTTTTTGTGCCCTGAATGGCTTGACTGTATTCCCTAGACATGTGTAAATGAGACTTTTGAAAACCGTTTTTCTCTGACCACTTGTTTTTATGCTTGTTCTCTTATTTTCCATTTCATAAAAGGCCTTTAACACACAAGTTTTGATTTTGAAACAATAATTAGGAAAGAAAACATGTCATATGAGGGTGGGAGATTTTAGGGAAATGGCACAGTCTTCTTCCTCAGACCAATGCACGTTGCTAAATAATCAAGTTCAACAGGGCACAGTTTCTCCAAAATAATAATATTCTCTTTCCCAAATTCTGTCTCATGAGATCTACTAGGAAAATTCTGTCTTTCTTGGTAAGTCTAGGATTTAATCTTTTCTCTCTTTTTTTTCTTTTTGGCTCTGCTGCTTCTTTGACTCAAAACAAACATGGAGTATAATCTTTGAGTGTATTCTTACATTGAAAGAACATGGAACTTGCTTGAGACCTGGGATCACTTGAAATGGCTTTATATTTTGCTGTTTTATATTAAACTTCTTAGAATGTACCCAAAGGATGCCCTCCATATTTATTGACTTTTTCAGTAATCCAGGAACTCTTAGAATCTTATAAAGTAAAGGAATTTAGGCAGGAGCTTCTCAGATATGAGGAAGATATATGTCTCTTTTATCTGGGTAGTGTGCCTTTCCTAATCCCAAAACAGTTGTGCTCTGACTTGGAAAAATAATGGTGGTCATTACTTATTGATAACTTTGGTGGGAAGAAACAATAGCTTCTAGACTTCTTTTTCTGTCACCATAATAGAAGAAATACTCTGAAGAACCTCTCAATACAAAACATCTAGAAATGATGGATCAAATGTAACAGATAATCTTTAAAATATCAAGCTCTCTAATAATACACAATATGTTAACTACCTTAAATTTAAATAAAAACAATTATCAAGCTCTCAAGAAAAACAGGGGAAACTTCCAGACACCAAAAGTGGTGAGGTGGTGCTAATTCTAGCCTCAACCCTGCTTTGGGGACATTTGGTGATCTTGGAAATCATGAAGTTTGGGTTTCTGACATGTCGGGACAAAAGGCCTTGAGCCATGGTGGGGAGGTAGAAGTAAGGCTCTACCTAATTGCTACGACTCCCAAAGATACTACCAGAAAAAAGATGTCCAGGAAAAGTGAAATAACAAGAAAACCTGTCTGCTTCATCTGGGCTCTGTGTCCAAAAATCAATCAATCAATCAATCAATCAGATGTACCTATACATGGTGTTGAGATTTGAATTTATATACCCTGAGTGGTCAGAAATCCTGAGTTAAGATATTAAAATGAAGTGGTTCTTTTTGTTAGCTCTTCTGCCAACTGGTAGAACTTGAAAGTGAAAAAAATTTCTTCTGGCAGCCATTTATGCTTAACAAGGGTTCCCTGCCCTGTTCTCCCTGCAAAATCCCCCATAAAACTATTCTGGTCACCTCTCACCCTGAGGCAGCCCCATGAATATTGTAAGGTGGTGATTCTATGTTGTGGATAGGGAGGAAAGGGAGAAGGAGTGCACATGGGCTTCTTATCTCAAGCTCAAATCAAGGGATACCTCTATCCTCAACAAGGGCCAGATCCCAGGCGTCCCTTCTCTCAACAAAGAAATCTCTCAGGTCCTCAGGGAATCCAGGTTAGGGCAGAGTCCCAGTGTTCAGAATGAGGGTCAGCTACTATGATGGGTACTAGCATTGTCAAAGTAACAGTTTGGTGTCCCCACTGTCCCCCTTTCCCTGGATACCAAGGACAAGTATTCCAGGATGGAGGGACTCTCTAGGAAATCCTGCCTGTTGCTCAGATTGAGACTTTCCTGTGGCAGGCTCCAAGCCTCACTTTGCATCTCCAGTTCCAGAATGGGGCAGAAAAGCAGTAAATTAAAAAAAAAAAGTAGATATATATGTATACACACACATACACATATATACACATGATCAAAATAACAGCATAAATCCCACGGATAAACTTATAAACCATGAGGAAATAAACTACTAAGCCCGAGAGTTAATAGAAACAGTAACAATGTGATGAGAGCTCCCACCAAATCAGAAAACGAAAATATTGAGTACAGATATTTTATTTTAAACAATCTGGCCAGTAAAACATGGACTAAACAATAAGAGAAAGGAATAAGATACTACTTAAAAATATCAGAAGATTCAAAAAAGAAATGAAAGAAATCTTGGAAATGAAAATGCAATCATTGAAACGAAAACTTGGTATATGTAATAAGTAGCCAGGAGATAACTCTTAAGAGCTCTTGTATAACAGTACAAAGAGATGGGGGGGAAAAAAGAGAAATTAAAACATATGGAAGACAACATGTGTAGGTCAAACATACATTTAGGAAGTGTTTCATTCCATTCCTCAGTGTTTTACCCAGAAGGCATGATAACATGTTACAAAAAAACCCAATAGAAAACAAAACAAAAGTGTACAAGAATGTTCATGGCAGCTTTACTTGCAATAGTCCAAGACTGGAAACAACTCAGATGTGTATCTGCCGGATAATGGATGAACAAAGTTTGGTATATTTATACAATAGAACTGTATTCAACAGTAACAAGGAATGAACTACTGATACACATAAACACATGGATGAACATCAGAACATGTTGAGAGAAAAAGCCAGACACAAAAGAACATATGCAGATATGATCCTATTTATTTGAAGTTACAGAAAAGACTAAGCTAATTGATAGCGGTTGCTTTTGCAGAGAAGCATGAGGAAATTTCTGGAATGAGAGTAATATTCTAATATATCTTGTGTTGGGTATTGATAACATGGACTTATACAATTGCCAAAGCTCATGAACTCAACATTTACATTAGGTTACTTTTCTTGTATGTAATTTATATCTCAATAAAAAAGTAAAAAATTAAAGGTGAAAAAAAAGAGAGAAACCAGCTAGGATACATGCCTGGAAAATGTGAATTTTTTTTTCAAAAATTAATGTGAAAAGACAATTCAGTAGAGGAATGGGCAAAAAAAATGTAAGCAGGATTTTCAAAGTAGAGAAAATCTTTAGAGACAATAAATACATAGAAAATGCATAATCTCAGCAATAATTGGAGAAATACAGCACTTAAGTGCAACACAATTAAAACAACACTTTGACTCTCATTAAGTATAAAAAAAATTTAAGCATGAACCAATTTCAAAGTGCTGGTAGGAATGTAAACAACAGGCATTCTTATATAGTTCAAGTAGGAATTTAGATGCAATCATTATGAAGAATAATTTGGAAATACTTGACAAAGATAAATTACAACCCAACAATTCCACTCTTGGGTATATCCTACATCATCAGTTCTTAAGCATTCTGGTCTCAAGACCCTCAGACCTTTAAAAATTATTGAGGATGATGAAGAGCTTTCATTTATATCTACCAATATTTATTATACTAGAAAATAAAACTGAGAAATTAAAAATACATTTATTAAGTCATTTAAAACGCAATATAAGCCTATTGCAAGTTAATAGGAATAACACACTTCTATAAAATAATTCTATCTTTCCCAAACAAAAATTTTAGTGAGAAAAGTGGCATTATTCTACATTTCTGCTATTTATGGCTAGCTTAAAAGAAGACAGCTAGAGTCTTTTCCCACATTCAATCTATTGTGGTGTATTGTTTTGATTGAAGTATGTGAAGAAAACAGACTCACACAAATTTGGAATCAAAGAAGGGAGTAGTATCTCAATAGTCTTTTTAAATCTTTCTTTGATAATATGCCCCAAACTCAAAAAGTAGTAGCTTCTTTTTTCTTTCTTTCTTTATTCTTTATTCTTTCTTTTATTTTTTAAAGATTTACTTATTTCAGAGATAGATAGATAGAGAGAGAGAGGGTATGAGTGTGCAGGGTCAGAGGGAGAGGGAGAAGCAGACTCCATGGAGCAGGGAGCCCAAAGTGGGGCCTGATCCCAGGATGCTGAGATCATGATCTGAGCCAAAATCAAGAATTGGAGGCTTAACTGATGAGCCACACAGGCACCCTAACAAGTAGTAGTTTCTTAAAGGTTAGTTGAACTGATGGTCAACTAATCTTTGACAAAGCAGGAAAGAATTTCCAATGGAAAAAAGACAGCCTCTTTAATAAATGGTGTTGGGAAAATTGGACAGCCACATGAAGAAAAATGAAATTGGACCATTTCCTTACACCACACACGAAAATAGACTCAAAATGGATGAAGGACCTCAATGTACGAAAGGAATCCATCAAAATCCTTGAAGAGAACACAGGCAGCAACCTCTTCGACCTCAGCCGCAGCAACATCTTCCTCGGAACATTGCCAAAGGCAAGGGAAGCAAGGGCAAAAATGAACTATTGGGATTTCATCAAGATCAAAAGCTTTTGCACAGCAAAGGAAACAGTTCACAAAATCAAAAGACAACTGACAGAATGGGAGAAGATATTTGCAAACGACATATCAGATAAAGGACTAGTGTCCAGAATCTATAAAGAACTTAGCAAACTCAACACCCAAAGAACAAATAATCCAATCAAGAAATGGGCAGAGGACATGAGCAGACATTTCTGCAAAGAAGACATCCAGATGGCCAACAGACACATGAAAAAGTGCTCCATATCACTCGGCATCAGGGAAATACAAATCAAAACCACAATGAGATATCACCTCACACCAGTCAGAATGGCTAAAATCAACAAGTCAGGAAATGACAGATGCTGGCGAGGATGTGGAGAAAGGGGAACCCTTCTACACTGTTGGTGGGAATGCAAGCTGGTGCAACCACTCTGGAAAACAGCATGGAGGTTCCTCAAAATGTTGAAAATAGAACTTCCCTATGACCCAGCAATTGCACTACTGGGTATTTACCCTAAAGATACAAACGTAGTGATTCGAAGGGGCACGTGCACCCGAATGTTTATAGCAGCAATGTCCACAATAGCCAAACTATGGAAAGAACCTAGATGTCCATCAACAGATGAATGGATCAAGAAGATGTGGTATATATACACAATGGAATACTATGCAGCCATCAAAAGAAATGAAATCTTGCCATTTGCAACAACATGGATGGAACTAGAGCATATCATGCTCAGCAAAATAAGTCAAGCAGAGAAAGACAACTATCATATGATCTCCCTGATATGAGGAAGTGGTGATGCAACATGGGGGCTTAAGTGGGTAGGAGAAGAATAAATGAAACAAGATGGGAGTGGGAGGGAGACAAACCATAAGTGACTCTTAATCTCACAAAACAAACTGAGGGTTGCTGGGGGGAGGGGGGTTAGGAGAAGGGGGGTGGGGTTATGGACATTGGGGAGAGTATGTGCTTTGGTGAGTGCTGTGAAGTGTGTAAACCTGGTGATTCCCAGACCTGTACCCCTGGGGATAAAAATATATGTTTATAAAAAATAAAAAATTAAAAAAAAAGGTTAGTTGAACTGGAATTTAAATCATGTCAATGAACTTTTCATACTCTGTTAAATTAAAATTTATGATTTTTTTTGAAGATTTTATGTATTTCAGAGACAGAATGCAAGCATGAGCAGGAGGAGGGGTAGAGGGAGAAGTAGACTTCCCGTTGAGCAGGGAGCCCGATGTTGGGGTCAATCCCAGGACCTTCAGAGCATGACCTGAGCTAAAGGCAGACACTTAACCAGCTGAGCCACCCAGGCACTCCAAAAATCTATGATCTATCTTGCACTTTGAATGGATCTTTGTACTCATGCATCATTTTGTAACATTTTGCAGTGGAAAAAAATGGTGTTGGCATAATTGAACAGCCACATGCAGAAGAATGAAACTGGACTACTTCCATACACAATACACAAAAATAGACTCAAAATGGATGAAAGACCTAAATGTGAGACAGGAATCCATCAAAATCCTTGAGGAGAACACAGACCGCAACCTCTTCAACACTGGCTGCAGCAACTTCTTCCCAGACACATTGCCTAAGTCAAGGGAAGCAATGGCAAAAATGAACTATTGGAACTTCATAAAGATAAAAAGCTTTTGCACAGCAAAAGAAACAGTCAACAAAGCAAATCAGATAAAGGGCTAGTATCCAAATTCGGTAAAGAATATATCAAACTCAACACCCAAAGAAGAAATAATCCAATCAAGAAATGGGCAAAAGACATGAACATACATTTCTGCAAAGAAGACATCCAAATAGCCAACAGACACATGAAAAATTGTTCAACATCACTCAGCATCAGGAAAATACAAATCAAAAGCACAATGAGATACCACCTCACACCAGTCAGAATGGCTAAAACTAACAAGTCAAGAAACAACAGATCTTGGTGTGGATGCAGAGAAAGGGGAACCTTCCTACACTGTTGGTGGGAATGCAAGCTGGTGCAGCTACTCTGGAAAACAGTATGGAGGTTCCTCAGAAAGTTGAAAGTAGAGTTGCCCTATGACTCAGAAATTGCACTACTGGGTATTTATCCCAAAGATACAAATGTAGTGATCTGAAGGGGCACCTGCACCACAATGTTTATAGTAGCAATGTCCACAATAGCCAAACTATGGAAAGAGCTGAGATATCCATCAACAGATGAATGGATAAAGAAGATATGATAAACACACACACACATTATGCAGCCATCAAAAATTAAATCTTGCCATTTATAACAATGTGGATGGAACTAGAGGGTATTATGCTAAGCGAAATAAGTCAACCAGAGAAAGACAATTATATGATCTCACTGGATATGTGGAATTCAAGACACAAGGCAGAAGGTCATAGAGGAGAAGAGGGAAAAATGAAACAAGAGGAAACCAGAGAGGGAGACAAACCATAAGAGACTCTTAATCTCAGGAAACAAACTGAGGATTGCTGGAGGGAAGGGTGGGTAGGGGTTGGAGTGGCTGGGTGATAGACATTGGGGAGGGTGTGTGTTGTGGTGAGTGCTGTGTATTGTGTAAGACTGATGAATCATAGACCTGTATCTCTAAAACAAATAATACATTATATTCTAGTTAAAAAAAAGAAAGAAAATACTGGTTTACTGAGATACACAGATTTTCTAAATGTTGATATGTTTAATTACATTAGACAATATCAGAAAATCACCACCAACTCATCAGAGAATTTTTGAGATATTGGGAAGCTGTCAAGCTTGCATTTGGATTGAAGTTTTCAAAAATTCTAGTTTTTCCTCATTAATCTTTTGAGAAAATGTCTGCCAGATACCAGAGACTGAATGAATTGTGGTTTGTCTGTCAGTCATTCTTCCAAATGAAAACACTATTCCATGACAAAGTGGCAATTTGTCTTGAAGCCCAAACAACCACAGTGATTTCGGAACCACTATTGCACTTGGGTAGGCAGCAAAAGTACTTTGTGCTCACTCCCCATTTGACAGACGGAATACAAAATAGATGAGTATGTAAGAGTTGAATTTTAATAAAATTAATATTCTTAAGTGATTTATTAAAATCCCCAATGTGCAGTGGTAATGAACACAACGGCCACAAGTACGGCTGGGTGCCATTGTCTTGATCTGTGTGAGGCACCAGCAGCTTTGCCTACCGTTGCTTTTATATCTTCAGTACAACTGACAACACAATAAACATGGGAAACATGTCTCTGTGTTATTACGAAAATGGTTTTGACCTCATGGATTGCCTGGGGTTCAAGAGGTCTAGGCAAGTCAGGGTTCTTTGGGTCACAAAGAAATATTTGACTTTGCACACCAAGAACCAGAGTTTTCCTATATTTTTGATCATGGCAAAGGCCAGAGACAGACACCACCCAGAAATAAATACGGAAGTGGAATGGTATGCGAAGAAATAATGTACAGCAAAGAAAATCAGCTAGAGATATATCAAGATCGGTAAGTCTCACAAACAAGATCCTTAAAAACAGAGCAAGTTTCATGCAATATGACACCATTTATGTAAAGTCTAAATACATATAAAACAATACCATGTATTTCTTAGAAATGCGTATCTATGTAGTAAACTTGTATAGAAACATATTGGAATGATAATTACCAAACTCAAGACAGTCATTATCTGTAAGGTACGGAAGGAATTGCATTTAGGGAGGAGATAACACAGAGAGCTTCCAAAACATTTTCAGTGCTTTTTTTTTTTTTTTTTTTTTCTCTGAAGCTGAGTGGTGGCTGTAAGGGGCTTATTGGATTATTCTTACAGCTCTTTCTATTTTGAGGAATTTCATCATAAATACCAGGCTATCTACAATCATATTCTTTCTTGCTGTGGAGTAAAGTGATCACAAAGAAGTATTACAATTAAAACTTCAGCAAGCAGACACGACATACGGGTGGACTTCACAGTAACGGTGTAATTCTCTGTAATAATACCTTCCCCCACAAAATATTCAGCTATACAGGTTTGCTTGTTGTCCTGGGATAATGAATAGCTAAACTCATTCTTTAGATAGTTTAAGATTACCCTCAAGGCATCCATTCTCATCAACAGAAATCATCTCTTAACCCCTCTGTTTGGTTACAGGTATAAGTCTAATATGTCTGCTCCCACGGTGTTCCAGAACATCAGTTTAATCTCTTGATGTTTTCAGCATTCTCAGCACACAGAGCTCTGTGTACATCTGCTATTTTAATTCCCTCTTCAGGGGGCCCCCTGCCCTCTTGACCTTTGCTCTGTTCTCTGGACTTTCACCCACTACTGCCCTGTCCCCCGACAGCCTGTCCTCTCCCGTGGTTTGGAATTTAAAACAAAACTGGCTGGCTTTAGTTAGTGGAGGCAGAGAACAAAATAAACAGAATTTTCATGATAACTTTTTCATTTGGGGGGGACAACCTCACGTTTCTTCCAGGGGCTTTTATTTAAAACAACAAAGATAAACTTTTACAACTCTTTGCTTTTTTGAAGCAGGTATCCTAAATATGGAAATATTGTATAAAAAATAATAGAGAATTCTCATTCCACTTGGATGGTCCTTGTGAAAGATTGCTTGAAAGTTGCACAGTGTGTCCGTCCTTTTTTCAAAAATGTATTCCTGCCATAATTATGACTTACAGATGCTGTCTGTCTGGGTTATACACCAGCCTACACCCAAATTACTTTTATTTGTTCCATATACTAGTGTTGTGCTATTGGTTTTCACCTTAGAATGTTATTTTTTTTTAAATGGTAACAATCCATTAACTAATATGGTTTAAAAAAAATCCTTTGTTACCCATTTTGTTTCCTGTAGACCATTTTGCCCTTTCTGTCACCCCAACCCCTCGTTGACACTAGGCAGGAGGAGTTCATTGCCTCAGAAGAGGGAAGTTGAAAAGGAGTTACAGAGAAGTAACAGTGAATTGTCAGCTTTTGAATTTCAGAATAGATTTCTGAGACTCACTGTCAAGGTAATACTTTGAGAAAATAGGATTTTGTCTCAGAAGGAAAGATTTTGATGTTAAAAATATTCATGATTCTGAAGAACCAGGATATGAACCTTGTTGCATAAGTAATACATTTGGGAGTACTGTGGAGAAGAGGAATGAGGAAAAACCCGAATAATGGAGAATCCTCCAAGTTTACCACATTTCCCTTGATTTGACGAAGATTACTTTTTTTTTTTGCCACCAGGTGAAATGGGATCCAGGGCTCAAAACATAAACTAAGTTCAAATACAAAGAAATAAAGAAGTTATGTTATTTACATGTTTAAGTTAATGAGCTGGTGTTTGTACCTTACACTTCCTTATAAAACATGCTATAGTCCTTATCAAGGAGATATTAAGGCCATTTAAACAATTTTTTTCTTTAAATTCAAGTTAGTTAACATATAGTATATGATTAGTTTCAGAGGTAGAATTAGTGATTCATCAGTTGTGTAGAATGCCCAGCGCTCATTACAGCAAGTGCCCTCCTTAATGCCCATCACCCAATTACCCCATCTACCCACCTACCTCCCCTCCAGCAACCGTCTGTTTGTTCCCTATTGTTAAGAGTCTCTTATGGTCTACCTCCTTCTCTGTTTCACCTTATTTTATGTTTCCTTTCCCTCTCCTATGTTCATCTGTTTTGTTTCTTAAATTCCACATATGAATGAAATCATAGTATTTGACTCACTTTTTTTGCTCAGCATAATACCATCTTGTTCCATCCCCATAGTTGCAAATGGCAAGATTGCATTCTTTTTGATGGCTGAGTAATATTCCATATACATCTGTTTCTATATCTATATATCTATATCTATATCTATATCTCACATCTTCTTTATCCATTCATCTGTTGATGGACATCTGGGCTCTTTTCATTTTGTGGACATTGCTGCTAACCAATGTTGGAGTGCATGTGCCCCTTCAAATCACTATTTTTGTACACTTTGGAAAAATACCTAGAAATGCAATTTTTGGGTTATAAAGTATCTCTAGTTTTAAATTTTTGAGGAACCTCCATACTGTTTTCCAGAGTGGCTGCAGCAGTTTGCATTCCCATCAACAGTGTAGGAGGGTTCCCTTTTCTCCACATGCTCATCAACATCTGTTGTTTCCCGAGTTGTTAATTTTAGCCATTCTGACTGGTGTGAGGTAGTATTTCACTGTGGTTTTGATTTCTATTTCCCTGATGCTGAGTGATGTTGAGATTTTTTTCATGTGTCTGTTGGTCATTTGGATGTCTTCTTTGCAGAAATGTCTGTTCATGTCTCCTGCCTATTTCTTGATTGAATTTTTTGTTACGTGGGTGTTGAGTTTGATAAGTTCTTCTTGGATTTTGGATACTAGTCCTTTATTTGATACATCATCTGTGAGTATCTTCTCCCATTTCATAGGGTGCCTTTAGTGTTTCGTTGATTATTTCCTTTGCTGTGCAAAAGCTTTTTATCTTGATGAAGTCCCAATAGTTCACCTTTGCTTTTGTTTCCCTTGCCTCTGGAGACTTTTTTAGCAAGAAGTGGAATCCATTGTTGATATATTACAGTGTTCTCTTTGTGAGTCCCTACAGGAAAAATTTTTTAGGTGTTAGTTTTGGGAATATTTTCTTCCCTTGGGTAACTGGTTTATATTTAGTCTGGGAAATTGTATGAATTTACTCATGAATCTGACTGAACATCTCCCTCAAATTTGCTTGCACAAAAAGACAGAGTCAGCTCTGAATATTACCTACCTTTTGTGAGTGAGTGGAACCTCATGGCATGCATGTTACCTACTTACCTCATTCTGGTGACTATTCTTCTTGTCTTGTTTCCTTTTGTCTTATGCCTTTACTTACTTTCAATATGGTTGGACTTTGTGGGAAGCAGACCTGAGATGGAATTTAAGGTGCAGAATGTTTCTTAAGGAGTCCCTTTAAAATTAACACCTATGGAAGGGAGTGAAGAGGAATCAAGATTGGGGAGGGGAAGAAGTTGAGCTTTGAAACAGTCCCAATAATAGCCTCAGAATACCTCAAAGGGAGCTCTGGAGCTAGAATGGCCCCCAGGGTTGTCCCAAATTGAGCACGAGTAGCCACATCTTTATAGTCCTCCAGCAACCATTCATTAGATGTCAAATGCTCTAATTAGAGTTGTGACATTGGGCATACTGAGGCAATCCTTGAAGGGAATGACAGCAAAAGGCTATTTACCAAAAGTACTCCTTGCAGCTAGAGGACCAAATTCTTCATTCATGGGGGCATTGGTGGTACATCAGTGCTATAGGCTGAATATTTGTATCCCCCAAAATTCACATGTTGAAACCCAATCTCCAAAGTGATGGCATTTGGAGGTGAGACCTTTGGTAGGTGATTAGGTCATGAGGGCAGAGCCTTCATGAATTGGATTAGTATCTTTACATATGAGACCCCAGAGAGCTCCTTCATCTCTTCATCCCTTCTGTAATGTAAGAACACAGCAAGAAGACACCATCTATGAACCAAACACCAAATCTGTTGGCACCTTGATTTTGGATTTCCTAGCCTCCAGGACTATGAGAAAGAAATTTCTGTTGTTTATGAGCCACCCAGTCTGGAGTAATTTGTTATAACAGCCCGAATGGATTAAGATACTCACTTTTTTTTTTTTTTTAACCTAGAATATATTTTAAAAGAATTATAGATAATTTTTGGAACTGGGCACAAATAAAATAAGTAGATAGAAATGAGTGATCCTTGTTCTCATCCTCACCCATTGATGTTGTCTTTTACCTTAACTTTGATCTGAATCTTTGCATATGCTCTTCCCTAAGACTAGAATGTCCTTTCACTTCTTTGACTAAAGAAGTATGAAAGTGTAAAAAAAGAATGTGTAAAAGGAGAATGTGTAAAAGAAGAGTGGATTCCTTCTTCAAGACCCAGAATATCATCACCTCTTCAGTGGAGGGTTTGATGATTCCCTCCAGGCAGGGTCATCTGCTTCCCACTGTGTCTCTGCCATGGCCAGCTCTGTGATACTTTCTCTGTTGACAAGGCTTGCCCTCAAACCTCACCCTCTTTGGTGTTCTCCTTATAAATAGTGCTGCCACTGACCCACTGGTGCCGGAATCCCGAGGGTGCTTCCTATCTGTCACCAAGTCCTGCAATATTTTTTCTTAAATATCTCTCTGGCCTTCCATTTCTCTCCATTTCTGGTGCCCCTCCCTCCTTTCAAGCTCTCAATACATCTCTTGCCTATACTATCTTAACAGCCTCCTTTTTCTCAGTTTCTATTCTTGCTTTCCCAATGGAATGGGTTGCATTCTTGACACAGCAACTAGAGTGCTCTTACAAAAATGAAAAAGAGGATTAGAGGTACAAACTTCCAGTTATGAAATCAACAAACCACAGAGATGAAGATTACAGCCTAGGAACTATAGTTAATAATACTGTACTAACATTGCATGGTGACAGATGATGACTACATATCTGTGGTGAACACTGAGAAATGTAAAGAATCGTTGAAATCAATATGTTATAAATCCAAGACAAATATAACATTGCATGTTAGTTATATTCCAGAAATAATAATAATGATAATACTACTACTACTAAATGCTGATCTAATTGTGTCACTTTGTTCTAACCTGTCAATAGCTCCCCCTCTGGGCCCGCATGACCTGTCCATCTCCCCAGCCTCACTACCCTCATCAGTTTTCCTCTCTCTGCTGCCATTTTCGGGACACATGTTTTGATTTCTCTGATGGGCTGTGCACCTTTTCTTCCTAGGATCTTCTCTTACTATGTTCTTTCTTATCTGCTTTTTCTCCACCTCTTTCAAAGATTAGAACCCCTGTTCCTTTTTCAGATCTCAGGTTGACTGTCCCTAAATCCCTGACTAGGTCACGTGTCTCATTTCATGGATCTCTATCTACTGTGCTTCTTTGTAGTACTGGTCACATGGCAGTTTCATAGTTGATTAAGGAAAGACTTCATCATCTTTTTCTTCTACTAGCATATAAATTGCACAAAGGCTGGGACACCTGATCATCTCACTATTCCTAATCCGTAGTCCAGGACATAGGAGGTGCTTTATGTTTTGATTTACCTAGTGGATAAATATGTATTTATTTACTGAGTTTCTTAAAGGCATGGACAATTTATTAGTCATCTTTGAGCCCTGATGCCCTACCATAGTATCTGGCATATATTGGATGCT
Source organism: Mustela nigripes (assembly GCF_022355385.1). Taxonomy (NCBI): domain Eukaryota; kingdom Metazoa; phylum Chordata; class Mammalia; order Carnivora; family Mustelidae; genus Mustela; species Mustela nigripes. The sequence continues at coordinate 137,228,490 of NC_081558.1, read as the reverse complement.
CTAAATATTTGTTAAATGAATACCTGAATCTAATTGTTTGAAGGGTTGCTGGGGCAGAAGGAACAGACATTTTGTGTTGCTGCAGGGGAAAGAAGCAGGACTTACGGTTAAAAATTAGAGAAAGGCAGAATTTTTTCCAAAAGCTAATACTAATAAAAATAACATAACAGAAATCATATTTGAACAATTCTATTGAATGTGTTTGGGTTCTGAGATTATGGGTAATTGTTACTATATTTTGGTAGTCTTCTTGTGTTTTCTAACTTTTTCTATAATACTATATTGGTTTCATATGCAGTAAATAAGTAAATTCAGTAACTAAATCAGACAAAAACTACTTTATAAAGATATGGGCATGTGACAAGGCAATGGGCTCTCTGTCCCTAACAGTGTTTGAATAGCCAGCAATGACACCTGCCAATGAAGGGACCTCTCCATTGGGAAGGGGGAGATTGGAGCTCACATGCCCTAAGATTCTTCTGACTCCAATAGCCCATGATACTGTTTCCCACCCCCAAATCTTTTATTTATTTGAGAAAGAGAGAGACTACAAACAGGGGAAGAGGCAGGAGTGGAGCGAGAGGGGGAGAGTCTCAAGCAGACTCCAAGCTGAGTATGGAGCCTGACTTGGGGCTTGGTTTCAGGACTCTGAAACCAAGAGTCTTGGAGGCTTAACCAACTGAGCTCCTCAGGCACCCCAGCCCATCATACCTATTACCTGAATGATAGATGCTGAGTCCCCTTTCTTGGAAGAACTTGGTCTAATGTGCTTGGCTGCCTTCCATGCTTCCAGTATTTCCTCACATTGGAACTTCACCATGACAGGATCAGCTGCAGTGGAATTTGATCTGTATTCCACTGAGGCTGATATACAGCAGGAGTCAGTGACGGCAAGAGCATGAATATGTGGGTGAGAGTTGTTTGTGTGAAGTGTAAGGTATCTGTCTGAACTGTTTGAGTGAATCCTGATTAAAATGTTCTCAAATCAGCACTTGAATAACACATACCCTAAGTATTATATTTAATGGCTAATTTTTAAAAAGAGACATTTCCAAACTGTGGTTTTGGTTAAATTAAAAAGATGGGCTTTGTTCTGATTTGTGAGTTTATAGGCTAGTTTGGCAAACAGGACCATTGTTTTTCACTCTCAAGAGAAAGGGCATTTAGACAATTTCCTCCATATTACAATAGTTCAGAATTAAAAGGGAACAGAATACTCCCAGAGGAAATCTGGTGTGTAGAAGTGAATCTCTGCCCAGAAAACAGTGGAACTCACATAAAGGTCTTCTGATGACATGAAATCCCAGCCTAGACAGATAAACAGAGACAGAGAGAGAGAAAGAGAGAAAGAAATTTGAGATAATGAAATAAGATTGATCTCTATAATGCATGCATGAAAACCATTGTGTTATTGTCATCACACCAGTGTAAAAGAATATACGTGTGTACATGTGTATCAAAGTGTACTGTGGACATTACTGACGTGAGTAGACTAATGGTCAAAGAACAAAACAAGGCAAAGAGGAATTCAAAAGGGAAAAATGAGAAGTCACTGTTATTACCACCCCATCCTCCTTAGTTTCCAGTGAGATCTTCAGGAGCACTGTTATTCTAATGAACAAATGAGTCTGCTACTTGTATGAATATTTTCTATTTTTACATTATTTGACTTCTTTGTAACTCTTCCAGGTTCTCAGTACCAAAGTGAATTCTAATTATTTTATTGATTGAAAGAGGAAATGCATTTTCTTTCTATTGGATGCAAGATTCTAAAAAGGTTTGCCCACAAAGCCATAAAGAACCATGTAAACACAATATGTCTGATTATCATCTTACACAAAAATGCTTAAGAAAGTTCTAGGATTTCCATCTCCCCCTCTCCATATCCTCAGAAAGTTTTTCTTTGAAGTAGACAAGTTCAATATGTGCTGGGTTGGGGGTATAGAATGAGAAGAATGTCCATATGCAAAGTGCTCTGCAAGGCTAGAATCTCATGGTGCAACCCAAGCTCTCTAAGGCCTCTGGGGGAGCTAGTCACCTGTTCTGCCAAGTATATGGCTATAGGGCCTTAAATAACCTGGTAATAGAAAAACACAAATGGGGAGGTCTCAAAAGTACATTGAAGAGAACCCTCCTCGCCTGGGCAAGTACCCAAGAACAGGCAGCCCTGGGAATTAGCGTGCTCTGTTAAATGTCCTACAGACTTCATCATTTCCATCTGCTCTGCCCTGTGCTCCCTCTACTCTTCCCTGGTTCCCCAGCATCCAACTTGGCTTGAGGCCCTGCCTCCCTCATTTTGTCTCTGGTGTGGTTGACCTTGAGGGCCTCTTCTGGAAATTCTCCTACGTGGTCTGGAATTTCTTCTTAGACACCATCCTAATTTCACCTCCAGGCTCTCCAATTTGTGACAATGGGTAAAAGACACACCAGTGCTCTCACCCTCACTCCTGCCACCTTGGCCCATTCCCTATTAGCTTCCCTGCCAATAAAAGGAAATTTGCATAAAGGAGAACATGGAAAGGCAGATACAGAGGCATTGAGAAATGGCTTGTGTGTGGATATTAACCATCTTTTTTTTCCATCAAAGTAGAGTGTATGATGGTTAATTTTATCCAAAGGGATGTCCAGATAGCTGGTAAAGTATTATTTCTGGATGTGTCTCTGAGGATGTTTTTGGACGACATCAGCATTTTGAATCATTAGACTGAGTAAAGAGATTCACCCTCACCAATGGGGGTAGACATCATCCAATCCATTGGGGGTCTGATTGGAACAAAATGTCAAAGGAAGGGAGGATTCTTTCTCTCTTCTTGAGCTGGATGTCCATCTTCTTCTGCCTCTGGACTTCAAACTCTAGGACTAACACCTCCCTGGTTCCCAGGCCTTTCAACTTGGACTGAATTACACCACTGGCTCCCCGGGTCACCAGCTTGCAGATGAGAGATTGCGATTTCTTACCCTCTGTAAAAACATGAGACAATTCTTACAATAAATCTCCTCTTATATATCTATCTCTATATATCCTGTTGGTTTTACTTCTCAGGAGAACCCTGGTAATACAGAGGGTAAGCATTCACAGAAATGGCTGATCCCATACCTTTGAGAATGGATGCATTGGGTGCATTTTAACCATTTAAAAAGATTTAAAAGTTTCTTATATATGCAATATGCTTTATTGTTCACAAAAACGTTTACATACAGTTTTGATTACTATGAATCAAATCCGCATAGAACTCTTAAATTAATACTTACTTTCACGCATTTACTTAAATTTTTTTCTCCCATACTTTCAGTTCTGAAACCGGGAGGTGTCTTATATTCAGTGGCATTTGGCAATTGTCATCTACTAGGAATGAATGTGACCAGGTGTCATTCAAACTTGGTTCCCAGTTCTTTGTGTTGTCATTTCAAATGAGTTACCTGTATGGTCGACACTATATGTATTAATTGCTGTTTAGTATGTCCTAAAAATTATAATATGATTTGACTTTGAAACAAAAAGTTACCAGGTACACAGGGAAGCAAAGAAAGAGTGGAATGAATTGTGATATGTGGGAACCAAAGAGCCATCACAGCAGGTCCCTATGTCTTGCAATGCAGCCACTAAATATTTTACCCAATGAAGGAAGGTATCAACATGTAGAGAAGGCTGAGTTTCATTTTGTTGCTGAAATAGATACAAAAGAATGACCTATCACACATCACTCAAGGTACCCAAAGTCAGAAGAAACTGCCCAAACTCTCAGAATAGGTAAAAGACATTTGGAAGTAAAACACCACTGATTAGACTATTATTAAGACATGGCATCATAATTTCATTTGTAGGATTTTTTTTCTCCCTTGCTATTCTGTAAGAAATAATGTGCCATCAAGTACCTATTCAATTAAAGGTTCTCTACTGGATGTTTTTCTTGACATTTAAGCCTCGCATCAATTCTTCTCCATCAACGTCATTATGCTCAACCTAGAGATAAGAGATGAGTCATTTACTCAGGTTAGTCATTTAGTTTTGGTAGAACTAGGACTTGAATCTTCATGTGCCCATTACCAGAGCCTGTGACACCTTCTCTAGCCTTCACGGTCACTCTGATTTCTCAACTCCTCTGTCCTTCAGAAGCACCTTTGGGGAGGAATGGTCCCAAGAGGCCTATAAACTGGAGCTATTCAGGAACAAGATGAAATTTTGGGTTTTTCTTAGTTGTTCATCTAAAAACTTAGATTTGGGGACTGGAAATCCTGGCTTGGGCTTTTAAGCCTCAGATTTAAAATCTTGCCTAGGGTCCTTTTGGCTTTGACTTCTCTGCAGTCAAATACCCCTCAAATTCCCCTCACATGTTCTCTTAAATCATCGTGCAATAGTTTCCTAAAGGCAATTTGTAAATATAAATTTACCTTTAAATTTAAACATAAATCTCTCAAAGGTAGTTTTTCAACTGGGTACTCTTCATTTATGCCTGAGAATAAAGTTACAATAATAGATCCAAAAGTGCCTACAGAAAATAGGTGAGTTGGAGACAACCCAAAAAATGTCTCTAAATATCACCAGCCAAGGATTTTTCAGAAAACTCATGTTAGAAAAGTATTGAACATTTATTTTTACCAAACTCCAGGTTCTCAAGAAATAACCAGATGAGAGTCTCATATATAAACGTTTGTTTCCACAGCTATCTGAGAGGGAAAAAAAGAACCAAAATAAGATGAAAATGAAAACCACTTGAATTTCTAACCATAATTGTCATTGTATTCATCCCAACATTTTTAAAGGTTTAAACATGTTTTAAAAAGTGGTTTCTTCTTAGATCAGAATCAGGAACTGCGGCCCTCTTGGGAAAGGCCGGTCTGTGGTAAGCTAGCTGGCAATAGGGATGGAATTGCCAGAAATATCAGTGGGAAACTGACCAGTCTGGGATTCTTGTCTGATTCTAAACCCAGGAGAATTTGCTTGCATTTGGAATTGCTACTACCTCGTGGAATGAAACCAGGAAGATCATTATTCACACTTCATACATTTCTTTCTTTCTAGATTTGGTTTAAAGGCTCTGCGATTTGCATTCTAAACTAGAGGTATCCGATTAATTAAATCACAAGTTAACAAGTAACAAAGATAATTCATTTCTTCTAAATTGAGCTAGTGGGACCATTCTCTTCTTTCCTAGGACAAGCATTCAGTGAAAACAGAATCGGTATGCAACCAGGTTGAGTGTTATTGTAATTTTCTCTGCTATAAAATGTTTGAGCACATTGTTAGCATTTAAATTATTAATAACTAATGCAGTGTTATTTGATATTCTATTTGTCTGTTACCAGTTTTTTCTAATTAACAGCTAGGTTTACTCAAGAGATTCTTAAGAATGGGCTGTTAGATTTCAAAATAATATTTAGAGACTCATTTACAACTGTAACTTCTTGCCTTTTCCTGCCTGACTTCATCACTGGAGATGTCTCTCCAGTCCATGATGAATCATGGATCTAAATGTATACACTAAAGTTGATTTTACAATTGGGCTCACCTCACATCAAGTTTCCCAAGAAAGCACCCAGGGATCATCAGAGACACTTTCCTTCCCATTCCTGTACCTAGGCTCCATCCTTCCACCAGTGTCCAATCCGTTTTACTATTTCAAAATTTTTCCTGCATTTCCATTCTCCTCTATCTGCTCTGCTAGTAGACCTCACCACTTCCAAGAACCTCCTAAATGATCTCCCTGATATAATTTTTTATATCCCTACAATCCAGTCTCTATACCACTATCAAAATTATTTCTCTAAATGCAAGTCTTAAAACCTTTTAATGGTGTTTCGTCATCTTAAGATTCCTTAGCATAGAACCCAGCCCTTTATGCTATGACCCCATAGGCTTCTCTGGCATCATTCTGCAGCATTCCTCAATGGTCCCCTTATATTCCAATCTTACATAAGGACTTGCTGTTTTGCAAACAGACCAAATTTTGTTCCCTTTCCCTCCTGTGCTTTTGCAGCATGGTCCTCTCAACTGACCATTTTCTCCTCATCTGCCCATGACCTTCTCACTTAGTTCTTTAGGACACGACCCTTCTCTAACAGCTCTGAGGAAGAGTGAGGGTGCCCATGTGTTGAGTTCAAAGTCAATTATAGGGTTGCCTCCTCCTGCATTTCCACAGGCCCCTGGGCAAACCTCTATCAAGGCACTTGCCTCTTAGCATTTCAGTTTTTGTTGTCTATGATTGTCTCCTTCACTGCCCTATAAACTCTTTGATGGGAAGACCTGGGTATTTTTGTATCTCCAGGACAAACATGGTAACTGTTGTGTGCTAGCTGTTCCATAAATTGGTGTGGCATGAATTTTAATCCTTTTCCATCACTTCTAGAAACTGTGCTCAAGTAAAGTTATTTTTCTTCCTTCTTTCTGTATGTTAGATTCTTCCCCCTTAAGTCCAATACATTTTTAAAACAAACAACAAACCACTTTTCTGTATCTTAGCTCCAACTTTTTGAAAATATTGTCCAATTATTGCTTTAAACCCCTAACCTCCTATTGACTCTTCAACTCACTGGAATTTGACTTTTACTTCAACACTCTGATGAAATTGTTCCTACCAATGATACAAATTCCTTCCTAACTGCAAAAGTCATTCTTTATCTTAAGTGATTACTCTAGGATTTTACATTGTTAATCTCTCCCTTCTTCCCAAAACCTTATTTTTGGGGTTTGTGACATTGTTTTCCTTGGTTTATAACATCTCTGAACATTGACTGGCCAATCCAGTGGCCCATTGTTTAAATGTTGGGTATCCCAAGGAAGCCCTTATTTCTTCTTTTGTCTTATTCTCCCTGAGTAACTTCAGCTAGTTCCACAGATTTAGTGACCATCTATATATCCAGTGAGGCAAAATCTTGACCTTCAGAACTGCTTCCAATTTGTAATATCTTTTGTGATTCACAATACCCTCAAACTTTACATATTAAAATCCAAATGTTTCTCTCCTCAAACTTGGCCTCTTATATATTTCCTGTGCTAGGGAGTTGGTAGTAGAGTTAAGGTAGAATTAAGAATACTGACTACTTAGATTTTTTTTTTTCCAGATTTCTATCCTAGACTACATAGTCAACAAATTTTAAAAGAAAAAAATGACCCTTTATATGTATACTAAGTTAGTGTTTGTATGAATTATCTATCTATTGCTATGGAACAAATTTTCACACACTCAGCAGCTTTCAACTGCATGTATTTATTATCTCAAGATTCCTCTAGGTCAGACATTCAAGCACACCTTAGCTGGGTCCTCTGTCCAGGTTTCGCAAAGCTGCAATCAAGGTGTTGGCTGGGGCTGGGATCCTCTTCCAAGTTCACGGGTTCTTGGCAAAATTCATTCCCTTGAAGCTGTAGAACTTGTGGTAGTTTGCGTATTCAAGGCCAGTGGAAGAGAGAGTCTCTGACCTGTTCACTCTTTTTAAAAAGTCTCATCTGATAACGTCAGCCCCACCCAGGGTCATATCCTTTTGACTTGTTCAAAGTCACCTAATTAAGAACCACAAATCTCTTCACCCTTGCCGTGTAATGTAACATAATCATGGAGGAGACTGTTCTATTCTTTCTTTCATAATTTATTAGTTAGAAGCAAGTTATGATTTCTACCACATTCAAGGGGAGGGTCAGAGTGTAGACCATTGGGAATCATTCTATAATTCTGCCTGCCACAGCTTAATTTTTTAAAAAATATGAGTGAAGGGAAAACCATTGAATGCAATTTTGAGATATTAAAAGATTGAATGTAAAGAAAAAATGTATAGAACCTCAACATCTCAAATTTTTATGGAAATGGCCCATATTTTGAAGATGGTGAAAATGGTTTTCTATGCCTATCCTAGCTTACACTTACTGCTTTAGGCAAGAGATATATCCAAGAACCTACATTTTAGATTATATTATATGAATCTAAATGGAATAATCAGATAAATGTCTGAAAGACATTTAATTATATAACTTTTTTCACTTGAGGGCCATTTTACCATGTGTTAGCCTTATTTGCATTAGAAAGAAAAAACACAATTATATGTCTATAAATAAGTTCTATGTTTCCCCTTAGGGTTGATAATTTTGACTTTTCCCAATAGGGCTTTTTTTTTTCCCTTCTAATACTTTTGGCAAACTGTGGTTTTAATCAGAAGTATTTAATCTTTCCTCAGGATAGGTATTTCAGGTATCTCATAGAGTTGTGTTTTTACAACGTACAATGGCATATCTTCAGAGGCTCCTAGATCCCCAACTCTCCCCTTTCTGCCCCATACCATTTGTAGCTCCTTTTCCTGTAGGGTCACACAGATGTTCTAGAGTTAATGCAGGCGCCATTAGAATATGAAATGCATAAGAATCTCACCACTTCTGGGTCCTGCTTCTTAGGGAAAACAATTCCACTGGTACTTAGAAAAACACAATGTGACTTGGTGAATTTATCTCTTTTTCTTAACATGGTCAATGATAGCGCAATGCCCATTGTATGCAATCAGTGTGAGGTCGGCTTGCAAATCCCTACAGATATGTGGTTACTTCTCTACTTTCCCTCTCTTTTGCTTGGGCAACTGCCACATTGATGCACTGGAGCCACTCTTCTGCGTTCTTCTCATCCTTGGCCTTGAAAACATAGGTTTTATTGTCTGTGAAGATTTCAAAAGCTCGAGGGAGGGAGCGGTCCCTGCGTTTCCTGGCCACAACTTTCACACTCTGTACTTTGCTGAGTTCTATTGGGGAGTCATCAGGATCATCTTTCTGAAATGCATATGGGAAGGAGAGAACATGAGCTGGCTCCCAGAGTATGAAAAGATCTCTGGCAGCTGGAGAATTTTCCAAGAAAATCAGAATCCTTTCACTGCAACTGGTTCTTAGCCTTTGTTATTTTGAATGCTAAGGCCTCAGTGAGTGATTCATTAGAACAATGGAGGGAGTGAGCAATTGGTCCTACGTTACAGTATATTAAGTTGGCACAAGATGGCGAATTTATAAGAAATTATTATTTAGTGGGATTTGGGAAAATGTTTAATTCATACTTCTTTGATTTTAAGTCATGTTTGATTGGTATCAACACTATCAATAGAGCAAAATGCAATAGTACAATTGGAGTACTATTAACTCAGAATCTGAAATAACTTGGGAAGTATGAAATTGAATTTTCCTTTGTGTTATTTCTGAGAAAGGTGTATTAATTGAATAAATAGGGTCCTAATGTTTAAGCAGATCAAACTGTTTTGAGACACACTGGAGCTCTGGAAGTATGATTTGTCTGCAAACATTAAGTGAAAGAATACTTAGTGATTTACATTTTTCTGGCATCAAAACAGAGGCTTACAGATCACAACTATAACATGAGGGTCATCCCAATGGGCTAGTATGAGTAGTTTCAAAAGATCAAATACTTCTTTACAGAAATGTCTTTAACATCCCTGAATATGGAAGACGTGCCTGTGCTTGAGGATCTGGCCAACTCTCCTTTCTCATGCACCCTGTACAACTCACTCCCCTTTCATTCTGCAATGGAAAGGCAACCTTCTCACTCATCCCAAATTTACCATGATGTATCGTCCAACTTGGAAAAATCTCTGGAGGATCAAAGAACTGGAAAGATCAACGCAAAATATTGATGCTAAGGAAGTATCCTTCAAACAAAACACAATCACTCCCCAGCTACTATATCAAGAGGTGCATTTCCAATAGCATTTCCCTTTTTAATGTTTAGTAACTATTTATTGCATTTGGTGTTATACTTATGACTATAAATTAAAATTATAATTAATTTTAAGATTATAATAATGAAAAATCTTAACATTTAGAGATTGATAGTCACAAATTATTAAAATAATTAAATTTCAATTTATATACATAGTTTCATTGCAGTGAAAAATAATTGGATGATCAGGATAAAATACTGTGGGTTAGGTAGAAAACAATATGATTTCAAAGAAAAATGATACCATGTAAGCATTGCGATGGTTATTAAAGAGGGCAGATGTTGTGATGAGCACTGGGAGTTATACTCAATAATGAATCGTTGAACACTACATCAAAAATGAATGGTGTACTATATGCTGGCTAATTGAACATAATAAAAAAAGATGAACTAATTTATGTATTTTTTTAATGGATGGTGTTAGGCGTGAATTGCCTTTTTCCTATGGTTATACTTAAAGGACAGGTGTGAACTTTTTATTTCAAAATAATAGTATTTTCAATTTAACAGAAATTACAGTTTGTGCAACTGTTTAAATTTATGATAAACTTAAAATGTGGCAAGGTATTACACAGATTTTCAAGATTCTTTTAGGGAATAGACAGAATAAAGTTTGAAGATGCCTGTGCTAGATAATACTTTGTTAGCTTAATTTGGTTTATGGTAAATATCTGACAGCAATAAAGCTGTATTTCTTTGAATTAGTTTATAGAATAGAAATTGATACATGGAGGAACTGATCAAGAAAACAAAAAGTTGTCATAGTTCTCTAAAGAGAGACAGTGAATTACCCAAGAGAAATGGACAGGAAGTCAAAGGGCACCATTGCCTAGCTGGTTGGTGGAGATCAAGACTTTAAGAATGCAAAAGTAAAAAATAACGCTATTGTCTTTCAGTCCTTATTAAAAATGCACATTTTACCATTTTTCTCATTTATAAGAAAGGTTCCTTATTATGGGCCTGAAGCTTCAGCTGGACTGTTGGCCTCTGCTAGGTTACTGTGTCCCTGGGGATGAGAGGAAATTTGTTGTGGTCCTTATAGTACATTATATTATTTCTCAATATTTGAGCCACATGTGCTGTCAGATTTCTGAAATGTCAAACCATTATTTCCCTATAAAGATGTCAAACAAGTTAGCCAATTGTAAAATAGCTTATTCTCTAAGTTTTATTAAAAAGCTCTGAATCAAGATGTTTAAAGATCATTATTTGAGTTCAGGAAAAATATTCTTATGCACTAACTCTGCTCCATCTCAAGGGATAGGAGAAATCACTACATCTTAACTTCTATTTCTGATTTCTTTAGTAAAAACGGGAAATTCAGACAGTCACTTTAAACACATTAAAAATACTTCAATGTGGAGCTATGCTAAGAAAAGTTTCTTTAAACCTCCAATAACTGTCTGAATTGAGAATACCATTATACTTCCCTTTCAAAAAGATCTTCAGCCACAGAAAAGTCCATCTGTATATTTAATAATACACACAGATGAAGAAAGTAGCATGAGCTTAGGGCTTTTTTTTTTTTTTTCACTCAAAAAGTTAACATTAAGTTTTATTAATTTAAAAAATGGTCAGAAAAATTTGTCATAATTGAGATACACCATACTTTATTCCTGTTGAGCAAAAAGTTCAAATAAATTTTATAATGAGCACTCTAAAGATATAGTGCCCATATTCTCAGTGAATCACAATTTTTAAATAATTTAAAATCTTTCATTAATTAATTCAAACACAGTTTGGTTTGCCACTGGCTCTGTATTTTCAGTGTTCATAAGAAGAGGGACAGTGCACTCATTTAACAGCAAGCTTTGATGTCACACTGCCTTGTACCTGACTCCAGTTTTACCTCTTTTTACCTTACTGACTCATTTGTCAAGCCAGTCAGAGTCTCTGTTCCTCTGTCTCTCTCACAAGGGGAAGGGAGTGGGACTGGGTCTGATGTTACATGATGTAAAAGTACCATGTGGTGGAACAAGTTTGAGATACAGTAGTGAAACAAAATTAAGTGGGTTCTTTCCTGCAGAACTTGTCAGAGCCTTAAGCTCCTTTGTATTTCCCAGATATCTTTGATTAGGACAAAGGCCAACTCCTGGTAATGACTGACAGACCCTGGGTCCCAAATGCCACGAATGGGGAATGATGGATATAAAGGCATCAGCTAGGTGTTGTATGCGTGTTCTCTGGGCATCTTTGCACAGGAGTGGATGACCATGTGTACATATGCTCATGTTTTCCCCATCACTCTGATTTTGGGGTTCAAATGATATCTGTAAGAGTGGGATAAGACAGAAATCCAAAGGCCAGGATCTTGCCCTTCCTGGTTTGCCTGGCAGTGAGATAAAGACTGAAAGTGCCTACATTGCTAAAGTCTGGTTGCACAAGGCTTTCTTGGCATCAGACCTAACCTGGTGCCTGCCCATCCTGGGGCCCAGGCTCTCAGGGCCTGTGCACTGTGCAGAAGGCCACGAGGATCACCTAGCCCAGAGGAATATGCTTCCATCTGCTAGCAAGGAAGGAGAGAGGGAGGGAAAGGCACCCCAGATTTACCCATCTGGAACATGGCAATAACAGTAGTGTTAACCTTAAAGGACTGTTTTGAGGATTCTTTAAGACAATCCAGGGTGGCATGTGATAAGCTATTATTATTATATTCAAAATACCCAAGAAGTAGGTCCACATTTCTTTCTCCCTGATCCTGAATTAATAGAATTTAATGATAGATAAAGCTGACTTGAAAAGAAGGGAATAACTCTGCATTGCTGATTGGAATGAAATGCTATTTCAGAAGTTTCCCACTGAAAATTCAGAGTATAGATATTTACTGAGCATCCTAGCTCAGATTGAATATTATATTAAAAGAATATTTATTAATTCTTTTTAGGACCCTTTTATATTTGTTAACTGAGTATTAAGTGACTGAAAGATGATAATGGTTTTCCCTAACCAGAACTGAACTTAGTTGACTACAAAAGGTACTTATTATAAATCATCCTTTGTTTCTTTTTTCCAGTCTTCTGTCCTTCTTCCCTGTGTCCCTGCTTCCAAATATAACCTTTAATTATAAAGGGAGTCAGGGTCAATATCATAAGCTATTAATTTATGGAGGTGATCTATAAGGAAACACTGTTCAAGCCAAGCTCACTGGGTAGTCCTTTGGCGTTCATCTTCAAAACTTAAGCCAACTCTTAAAAAGATCTTCCATAACAAACTGAAGAGAGACAGTGGATCATCTAAGGTAGGACAGAACAGAACAGACAGTCCAAGGGATGTATGCAAAAAAAAAAAAAAAAAGACACTGTAAAATTATAAATGGAAAAGGACAAATTATTGGTGTATTAACTCAGGACAAAATCCCTAGCTGGTTGGTGGAGATCAAGACCTTAAAAATAAAAGTGTAAAAGACAGGGGAAACTTACAGACTTTCCTTTTTGAAACAGAAGTTGATTTCCAGCCAGTGTAAAATAACGAGTTTTCCACCTTTTGATAAACTTCCATCTGACTTGCTTCTCTTTAAGTTTTCCTTCTATAAGAGGTTGGCCATCTTGATTTACAACTGTTGAAGGTAAGAGAATGATCTTTAATTTCCCATTATTTATTTGGCAAGTGATCAAAAGTCAGAGTTGTACAATGAACCAGAATCCAGTAAGCATATTTGGAAAGTGCACTAATAAATTATGAATTTGGTTAACCTTTCCCCCTTTGTCCCTAAAGGAATGAACAATTTAGATATGACAATGGGATCCTGTAGAAAGCCCTCATTGAGATTTTCAAGAGGAATATGTTCACAAAAAGAGCATCTGGTTAGCAGTTTTTAAGGCATATTCTAATATCCAGCTTTCTGTGCTTCTTCACTCTTATTTCATGAAATTCTGTTCACATGAACTGCTTAGAAGCACACTTTATAACTAATCCCAAACCAAGTACATTTAGCTATTGGGCAGCAAAAGCCCAAGCAGTGTCTCCAAAGATGTGTTTTTCCTGAAGACACAAAGTTGCAAGGGCAAATGTAACTCTTCTGAACATGGTATTTCCACTCTGGAACACACATACACCCTCTCCTTTCTGCATATGTCCATCTCTGCCCAACCAACAACTAATGATTCCATGAGTCAACTCAAATATTGCTTCTTTGGGGGGAATTTCCCCAAACTCAGGCCAGAGTGGATTCACCTGCCATATGTTCTCACAGCCTCTGGTCTATTTCTTTTACATCAAGCATCACTGGTAGACTGTTCTTGGTGTTTATCTGATTCAGGTCTCTCTTTCCCATTGAACTGAAAGCTCCATGAGAGCCTTTGCTTTGTTAACTGATATATCACCAGGCCATTAATATGCTACCTGGAAAATACAGGGAATCTGTAAGTATTTTTTATGTGAAAAGGTTAATTTTACAGTGAAGTAGAGTGTATAGAATTGCACATAATCATCAAATTAGAAGATCTACTACAATGTCAAGAATCAGAAGTTACAATGTTGAACTGAAGAATTTCATTCATTTTGTCAACTACATAAGATTCACTCTCCAGGATGTGGACAAAGGGAAACCTCTTACACTTGGTGGAAATGCAAGTTGGTGCAGCCACTTTGGAAAACGGTGTGGAGATTCCTCAAGAAATTAAAAATAGAGCTACCCTATGGCCCTGCAATTGCACTACTGGGTATATACCCCAGAGATACAGATGTAGTGAAAGAAGGGCCATCTGTACCTCAATGTTCATAGCAGCAATGGCCACAGTCGCCAAACTGTGGAAAGGGCCAAGATGCCCTTCAGCAGATGAATGGATCAAGAAGATATGGTCCATATATACAATGTAGTATTATGCCTCCATTAGAAAGGATGAATTCCCAACTTTTGTATCAACATGGACGGGACTGGAGGAGATTATGCTGAGTGAAATAAGTCAGGCAGAGAGAGTCAATTACCATATGGTTTCACTTACTTGTGGAACATAAAGAATAACACGGAGGACATTAAGAGAAAGAAAGAAAAAGTGAATTGGGGGAAATCAGAGGGGGTGACAAAGCATGAGAGACTGGATTCTGAGAAACAAACTGAGGGTTTGGGGTGGGGTGGGGGGGTTGAGTGAGCCTGGTGGTGGTTATTGAGGAGGGCACATAATGCATGAAGCACTGGGTGTGGTGTATAAACAATGAATCTTGGAACACTGAAAAAATGAAATAAAATAAAATAAAAGATTCACTCCCCAAATTTATAAGTAAGCATCTGATTTCTAGAGATTATAACAATATATACTTACATATATTATGTTCAATTTTCATAGCACTTTGAAAGTAATAAAATGTGTTTCATCATTTGGAAATTTATATTTCATCAAATATGCCTATTTGACCATACAAACACAACCTATTCTCCCTAACCTACCATTTCTCTTTTCTAACATAGGTCTCATAACTACTTTAGACAAGGAGGATTTATTCACCTTGACAGGATTTTCAGGATAAGAATGATGAAATGTATGAAATGTATAGTTTTCACAAAGTTTTACTAAGGCAAGTTTGACATTCCCCACCCCCATTCAATCGGATATTCTTTTGTCAATCTCAAATTAAAGCTAAAAACTGAAAATACTATCAAATATATTTTAGATAGTGATAGGACTATGATGAAAATAAAGTAGGGGGTGACCTGGGGATTAGTGCACACTCACATAGGTGGTCAGGAAAGAGCCTGGACATTTGAAAGGATCTTCAATATGAGACTTTAGCATTGAGAAGTGTCTCCCATCTTATAAGAAGCTTCATGACGACCTGTATTGTGCATAGCAGAGTATAGGGAAACCAAGAACTCAAGAATTATTGACTATCAATATCAAGAAAATGATTTCAGGGATTCCTGGGTGGCTCAGTCAGTTAGATGTCTACCTTTAGCTCTCAGGTCATGATCCCAGGATTCTGGGATCAGGTCCTGCATCAGGTTCCCTTCTCAGTGGGGAGTCTGCTTTTCCCTCTGCCTTTCACCCCACTTGTGTTCTCTCTCTCTCTCAAATAAATAAATAAAATCTTAAAAAAAAAAGAAAATTATTTCTGCTTTGCTTTACTTAGGAATTATCTGATTTAAAGTATTAAAGATCATATGCTCTTTGCAAATTTAATTGTCCCATAAACATGATGCTTGCTTCCTTTGTGCGGTCTCTACACTCTGCAGTTACCTTGGATAAAGCACCTGGCTGGCTCAGTGGGTTAAAGCCTCTGCCTTCGGCTTGGGTTGTGATCCCGGGGTCCTGGGATCAAGCCCTGCATTGGGCTTTCTGCTCAGCAGGGAGCCTGCTTCCCTTCCCCTCTCTCTGCCTGCCTCTCTGCCTACTTATGATCTCTGTCTGTCAAATTAAAAAAAAAAAGAAATTAGGGGGGCACCTGAGTGGCTCAGTGGGTTGAGCCGCTGCCTTCGGCTCAGGTCATGATCTCAGGGTCCTGGGATTGAGTCCCGCATCGGGCTCTCTGCTCAGCAGGGAGCCTGCTTCCCTTCCTCTCTCTCTGCCTGCTTCTCTGTCTACTTGTAATCTCTCTCTGTCAAATAAATAAATAAAATCTTTAAAAAAAAAGAAATTAAAAAAAAAGAAATCATGGTTGATTTAAGTAATATTTATGCTCATGGAGCCTTCTGGATCTGACATAGGGTATTAGCTTCAAATATTTCTCCTCAAGGCAGATCCAAACGTTGCACTTGGGTGCCTGAGTGGCTCAGTTGATTAAGCATCCGACTTAATTTCAGCTCAGGTCAAGATCTCAGGGTCGTGAGATCCAGCCCCACATTGGGACTGCATGCACTGTGTGTGGAGCCTGCTTAAGAGTCTCTCTCTCTCTCCCTTTCCCTCTGCCCCTCCCCCACTTGCCCACAGGCTCACTTGATCTCTTTCTCTTAAAAAAAAAAAAAAAGGCTTTACAAGTGTTGTACCCCAAGAGTATGTGACAGAAGTTTGCAAGGAACACTTGGGAAAATAGTTGAAGGAATTGCTTGAAAACACAGAGTGGATAGGATACCATACCCGCAGACATACATAATGACTATGTGACCATAATGACCATGACAGACTCAAGACAAAATGATAGGCTTACTGGAGCACAAAAGGATGAAGGACTGTTGAGAAATGCTTCTAAACAGAGGCTTTTCACTGTAGGGCCCCGCCAAAATTACCCCGGGGGAAAAGTCCATGGAAAAGCTTGTAGGAAGGGAATGCTAGCAGAACTTTAAAGAAGCTTCCTGTGAGGGCCCAATTTAGGCATCAGAGTCAGCTTCAGATAATTTTATAAAAACCAAGCTATTTGTAGCTTTAGGATTAATTAAAAAAATAGTTTCAAAAGGCAAAAAACAAAAAGGGTTAAAATTTTTCACTTACTATCCCATGTCTTAATTTTTTTTTCAATTATATCTAACATAGGCAAAAGATGCCATGTGTCATTTTAATAGGTCTATTGCCCATATCATGTCCTTGTAAGCAATAATTCTCATGAAACACTGTCTTCATGATCAAAACAGGGAACCAATTCTTTCTAGGGATGATCATATTCTATTTCAAAAATAACACATGGGACGAGACTGTGAGAATGATCATGTGTCTGAAACTTTCTTGTTCGCACATAACATATGCAGGATAAATAAATATTTTCTCTCTTGCCAATTAATTCATTAATTTATTTAAAGTGCAACAATTTGACTAAGTATTCTCTACCAACCTGGATCTGTTCTTCTCTTTGTCAGTTGGCTGAAAAGCTATGGAATACTAAACTGAATTACCTTGAGCAATTGGAGCCCAAACTGTTACTGTATTTATCAACTTAAAAGTCTTTCTGAGTGTCAACACAGATGTGTATACATTAATTGTATTTCTTTTGTGCAGCAAGAGTTGAAGATATTTATGCTGCTAAAAAATGAATTTTGAAGGGATTGGTCTTACTCAGCATGAAGGTGGTGAGTCATAGCGAAGTAATACCAGACAGAGACATTAAGCCTGAGGAACCCCATGGCAAGAAGAGCAAAGCAATAAAGAATAGTCCTCTGTTCATCCGTCAACCACCCAGCCATCCCACTGCACTTTTGACCACAGATAAGCTGTAAGGCACTATGTTTAGATCTAGATCTGGGGGAGTTAAAATGCCAGGTTCAGAGTTCTTAGATTTATCATCTTGTAGGGGAGGTAAAGCATTTTACAAATTATACAGCTCAATATGGAATTTGGCAAGTGCCACTGAAGAAGGAAAAGCCAAGCACCATGACACTCAAAGAAAGGAAATTCTACTTCTGGCTGGGAGGAGGTGACATGGTAGCTGGGCCTGTACTAGGGAAGGAAAAAGGGTATTTAGGAAAAGGGCAGAGAAGGGCTGAAGTACAAGAGGGATGTGTAAGAGAGAGAACATGAAAAGAAAAGAACCTAAAGAATATGGAAGGATCCATGAACTCGGAAGAAACTTCATAAAGCAGTTGCTCTTGGACAAAGCCATGGGTGGAGGGGGGCGGAGAGTGTGAAGGCAATGCAAGATTTTCTAGGTGTAAGATCCAGGAAAGAGACTGGGTAACAAACTGTCATGGTGAGGTCATATTGGAATTTAATTGCAGGTCTTTTTGAAGACTCATTAGAATGGACTTTGCTTTTCTTAAGGACTAAGCAGGAGCCTAGAGCCTATGAAGGTCGAGCCAGCGCAGGCATGAAGCCCCCCTGGGCCCCAGATGGGATCATTTATGTATCACAGAGAGTCTCAGCAGAAAACAGAGGACACCTCAAGCTGGGTAATTGAGGGGAGTTAATGAAGGGACTATTTACACAGATGTGAGCAAGGTGTAGGAAAAGCACCATAGTACTCTGGGGTCAGGAAGCGTGGGAAGGCATAACATGCCTCTGTGTGAAGAAGAGATGGGAGAGAACAGTTAGGACTCAGAGGGAAACCTGTATAGAGAACTGACTGACAGGAACTGTGGTCTTGGGCACAGGACACAGTCAACCTGCAGCGACCAAGCAGAGGGCAAGCTGGAAATAAATAACCCAACCTCGGTCTTCTCCCTCCCTCTGATCGTCTGTCTTTGTCGCTAGTGGTCAACTGTAACTGAAAGCCAGAGGTAAGGGAGACTTAGCACACCCTGGAGAGGCACCTCTTCTTAACTGGGCAGAGGAAGCAGGAAAGCTTCTTGGAGTGAATGAGTCTGAGCTGAATTTTGAAGAACAAATAACAGTGAGGAGGGTGAAGGGAGAAGAGGTATACTGAAAAAACAAAAACAGAAACAAAAAACAGGCAAAAGGCTAGGCTTAGAAAAGCCTCATGCAATGCCTTCTAGAAACTAACTCATTCTATGTGATGGGAACCTGGTGGGACTTGGAGGGCCAGAGTTGGTGTGGAAGTCAAGGAGGTACCGGTCCTAAAGATCCTTGGACAGGATTTTGTCAGTTTTATCCAACTCTCTAGAGGTGTCATGCTTAACAACAGGGCCACCATGAACTGGTGTGTAGGTTGTCCACTGCACAAAAACAGGCAGCCAAGGTGGTGAGTAGAGGCTGAAATTCAGCTTGTATTTTGATGTTCAAGCCATACACCCCCAAGTGGATTTCATCCACCAGAAATAAAAACACACAAAAGTGTCATTAAGATTAACAATGGCCTTGCTTAACCAAATGCCTGGTGTATTGTAAAGGATCAATAAGTAGTAGCTACTATCATCATGATCATGATATCATCATCACCAACAACATAAAATGATCATCATCATGCTTTTACTGTGACAATGAACACTTGGTTTTTATAAATAGCACAACCCAGTGGCTCTAGGATAAAACCTGCCTCCCTCCCTCAAATCAAGAATGTAGTGAAATCTACATGAAGGTGTTAGGAATAAGGAGAGAATTCTTAGATAGTCTTTCCTGACTATTAAAGGTAAATACCTTCAAAAGAAGGCATATTCTGGAAGAAAAAAATATATAGATCTCAAAGACTTCGCTTTTAAATAAGAACTGAGAAAAAGGTGTTTTTTTTTCCTTTTTTTTTTTTTTCAATTTCCCTTGAAATTATTGCTTCTCGGAATTATAACTCTGATACAGTTTGTGGGGAATTTCTTTGTATGCACTGAGAGTCTCAGATTTACTGGAATTCCCATCCATGGCTTTACTGATTTTTTTTGTATGCATGCCAGTTCTAATAAAGCCAACCCTAATTACAGAGGAAATGCCTAAAGAGGGATAGAAGTATTAGATGAGGAGGTCATAGAAGCCACATTTAGTAAACTGAGTGTCTGTGGTTTTAGAAATCACTATGGATCATAACAAATGGTATGTTTCCAATGAATATCTAGGCAGTATTTTAGGGGGTCATATTTCTTTATCAGTAGTGAATGAATGAGGAGGCATAATCCAACATGGATTTTGAAACATTCTACAAGTTGCTGTGTGGCCCAGAATATGGCAGACAAATTCAATTTGACAGCAGCCCTTTGAGGAGAACACTTTCACATGTAAATGAATGGCTTCCTTCATCAATAATTTTATATCCATCAAAACATAGTATGCTAAAACAAACAAACACAGGGCACCTGGAGGGCTCAGTCAGTTGAGTGTCTGCCTTTGGCTCAGGTCGTGATCCTGGAGTCCTGGGATTGAGCCCCACATTGAACTCCATATTGGGCTCCCTGCTCAGCAGGGAGTCGTCTTCTCTCTCCCTCCACCCCTCACCCTACTCGTGCTCCATCTCAAATAAATAAATAAATAAATAAATAAATAAATAAATAAAATCTTAACAAAACAAAACAAAACAAAAAACATAGTATGTTTTTTAGGTTTCTCTCTCAATCACTGAACTATTTATCTAAAGAAACCTCAGACCTACTATTTTAGAAGCTTGTAGAACAATGTTTTCCAGACTGTGTTCTGAGGACCACCTACACTGGAGTTACTTGCTAGTTTGTTAAATGCACATTCCCAGGTGCTGCCCAAATCTACTGAATCATAGTTTTGTGGGGTGGGGGGGGGAGGGGCCTTATATTTCTAACAAGATCCCCAGGTGATTCTCATGTAGCTCAAGAACTTCTAGGAAATTAAAGCAACTTCATGGTTGATGACAGTAATAGGACATATAATACACAAACTAGTTAAACTGCAAAACCAATAATGAGACAAAAATTGTTATGACATTTCCATATAATTAAAAAACAGGATAGCAGTATAAGATAACATGCATGTCTTTGGATTAAATCAATTGAGTTACAGAAAAAATGCTCAGAATCAGCATTCATGGAACTTGGCTTATTTTTTATATAATCAGTGAAACAAAAATTCTAAAGCCACTTCCTATGAAGGTAATCCATCCACTAGTTTTGTTTTGTTTTTAAGATTTTATTTATTTATTTGAAAGGCAGAGATCACAAGTAGGCAGAGAGACAGGCAGAGAGAGAGAGGAGGAGGAAGCAGGCTCACTGCTGAGCAGAGAGCCCAATGTGGGGCCTAATCCCAGGACCCTGGGAATATGACCTGAGCCAAAGGCAGAGGCTTTAACCCACTGAGCCACCAGGCATCCCCTGTTCACTAGTTTTGTGCAGCAAGCATGATCTACTTTAATGCCTTCCTGGTAAGCTATCAATGAAGACTGGCCCAGACTTGCCCATTATGACTGGTAGGGACCAATGGGAAAATATTAGGGAGAATGGAAGTGAATAAAGATAATTGCTCAACTTTAGGATGGAACTTTTAATGAGAAGGATTCCACACACGTTTCTTGTGTTCAGTGCACACTGCCATTCCATTAATATGAATTAATTGTCTTGCTGGCAAAACTGGCCATAGGATTTAGACAGTTGTAAATGTTGACTGCTTTCCCACACTGCCGTGTACTGTAGAGCTGCTTTCCTTGCACAGGGAAAAAGAGATATGACATACTTTCTTGTCCGCTTGTGTGGGTTGTGTAAATTGAGCATATCCTAGCCATTGTTCCAGCTCCCTGTACATTCTTGGCATATTAGAACATTCTAAGGTGTTGTCTGCAATGCTTTTATAGAATTGATTAAGCACAAGTTCCATCTGTTGTGGTTCAAATCTTTTGGCAATAAATAGAAGTTGGAAGCTTTATCTGAAACATGTATACATGTATGCCATCATGCTTTGTCTGTGTTTGATATTTATATATTTGCATATATTTATATATGTAATTATATATTTATATTATATTATATATAAATAAAATGATATCTCATATTACTTTTGAGAAGAACTTATTTAAGAAGATACTATTTATTCAAAGAATATATTTGGCACTAAATGTTATCATATTAATACTTTTGTCTCTTAAAATGAATCACTGTGAATTCATTAATTTGTTTTTTGTCACCATTTACCTGAGAAAAATTTTACTAAAAATTTTCTGAGATGATACCAACTTTGGATGTTCACTTATTTGGTTAATATTTATTGAGCATTGTGTGCTAGGGGCTGAAGATGGATGGATAAGGAGAGCTCCCTTCATAGACTTTACTATTTACCAGAGGAAATAGACATTAATCAAATAACCACATATAAAAACACAAGACAGCAGGTGTAACAACTGTCATGAGTAGAAGTCTGAAGGGCTTTGAGGACCTGAGTATTAGGGAGGTCATAGAAGGTTTCTCTGTGGCAGTGAATCTGAATTGTAATGGGGAGGCTAAGATCTCTATTAACCAGATAAGGAGGGGAGGAAGTGACAGGAAGAAGCATGGCGTATATGGGAAACTGAAAGAAGATCCTTCTAGCCTGAGTGGAGAGACAATAATAGATGATATATGGGAAAAGATGAGGCTGCAGAGGATGGGAAAGACCATTGCATGTGAGACTGTGAGGGGTATATTGTAGAATCTGGTCTTTAAACTAAGAGCTGTGGAAAGCTGTTGTAAGGTTTCATGCAGGGGAGTGGCACTATTGGAGCTGCATTTTGAAGAGACCATTCTGGCTGCAACATGGGAGGCTGACTGGCAGGATCAGCCAGACAAAGGCCTTGTCAAAAAGGAGAATTACAGACCAATATTACTGATGAAGATGGATGCAAAAATTCTCACCAAAACACTAGCAGATAGGATCCAACAATACATTAAAAGGATTATTCACCATGACCAGGTGGGATTTATTCCTGGAATGCAAGGATGGTTCAACATCTGGAAATCAATTAATGTGATACACTACATACATAAAAGAAAGAACAAGAACCATATGATTCTCTCAATTGATGCAGAAAAAGCACTTGACAAAATACAGGATCCTTTCTTGGATTAAAACTCTCCACAGTATAGGGATAGAGTGAACATACCTCAATGTCATAAAAAACACATCTAAGAAAAGCCCATAGCAAATATCATTCTCAAGGGTGAAAAACAGAACTTTCTCCCATAAGGTCAGGAAAATGACAGGGAGGCCCAATCTTACCACTGTTATTCAACATAGTACTAGAGGTCCTAGCCTCACCAATCAGACAACAAAAAGAAATAAAAGGCATTCAAATTGGTAAAGAGGAAGTCAAACTCTCACTCTTTGCAGATGACATGATGCTTTATGTGGAAAAGCCAAAAGACTCTGCCCTAAAATTGCTAGATCTCATACAGGAATTCAGCAATATGGCAGGATATAGAATCTAGGCATAGAAATCAGTTGCATTTATATACACTAACAATGAAACAGAAGAAAGAGAAATTAAGGAATCCAATATACTAATGTATTGAAAACCAAAAGATACCTAGGAATAAGCCTAACCAAAGAGGTTAAGGATCTGTACTCTAAAAACTACAGAACACTTGTGAAAGAAACTGAGGAAGACACAAAGAAATAGGAAAACATTCCATGCTCATGGATTAGAAGAATAAACATTGTTAAAATGTCTATGCTACTCAGAGCAATCTACATATTCAATGCAATCCCTGTCGAAATACTGGTATTTTTCACAGAGCTGGAACAAATAATCCTAAAATTTTTATGGAACTAGGAAAGAGTCCAAATAGCTAGAGGAATATTGAAAAAGAAAACCAAATCTGGGGGCATCACAGTGCTGGACTTCAAGCTCTATTACAAAGCTGTAAACATCAAGACAGCTTGGTACTGGCACAAAAACAGACACATAGATCAATGGAACAGAAGAGAGAGCACAGGCGCGCCTGGGTGGCTCAGTGGGTTAAGCCTCTGCCTTCAACTCAGGTCTTGATCTCAGGGTCCTGGGATTGAGCCCCACATTGAACCCCTCATTGAGCCCCATGTTGGGCTTTCTACTCAACAGGGAGCCTGCTTCCCCCTCTCTCACTGCCTGCCTCTCTGACTACCTGTGAACTCTCTGTGTCAAATAAATAAATAAATAAAATCTTCAAAAAAAAAAAAAAAAGAATAGAGAGCCCAAAAATGGACCCCCAAATCTATGGCCAACAAATCTTCAACAAAGTAGGAAAGAATATCCAATGGAAAAAGGACAGTCTCTTCAGCAAATGGTGTTAGGAAAACTGGACAGCCACATGCAGAAAAATGAGACTGGACCATTTTCTTATACCATGCACAAAGATAAACTCAAAATGGATGAAAGGCATAACTGAGACAGGAATGCTTCAAAATTCTAGAGGAAAGCACAGTTGGCAACCTTTTCAACCTCTGCCACAGCAACTTCTTGCTGGACTTGTCTCCCAAAGCAAGGGAAACAAAAGAAAAAATGAACTTAGGATTTCATCAAGATAAAAAGATTTGCACATCAAAGGAAATAGTTGACAAAAACAAAACATAGCCTACAGAATGGGAGAAGATTTTTACAAATGTCTTAGCAGTAAAGAGCTAGTACCCAAGATTTATAAAGAACTTAACAGACTCAACACATACAAAACAAATAGTCCAGTCAAGAAATGGGCAGAAGACATGAACAGACATTTCTCCAAAGAAGACATACAAATGGCCAACAGACACATGAAAAAAAATACTCACCATCCCTCGGTATCAGGGAAATACAAATCAAAACCACAATGAGATATAACACCAGTTAGAATGGCTAAAATTAAGCAAGGAAACAACAAATGTTGATGAGGATGTGGAGAAAGAGGAACTCTATTACACTGTTCTCAGGAATGCAAGCTGTATAGCCACTCTGGAAAACAGTATAGAGATTCTTCAAGAAGTCGAAAATAGAGCTATGTGCAACCCAGCTATTGCACTACTGGTATTTACCCAAAGAATACAAATCTTGAGATTCAAAGGGACACCTGCACCCCAATGTTTATAGCAGCAATATCCACAATAGCAAAACTATGGAAAGAGTTAGATGATCACTGACAGATGAATAGATAAAGAAAAGTTTTATATATAAATATATATATAATATATATAGATATATATAGATAAAGTTTTATATGTAAAAACTTCTTTATATTTAGCTATATGTTACATATATATATACACACACACATATGGTGAAAGATATACATATACTATATACATATAATGAAATATTACTCAGCCATCAAAAAGAATGACATCTTATCATTTACAACAAAATGGATGGAACTGGATTGTATTATGCTAAGCAAAATAAGTCAATCAGAGAAAGACAATTATCATATAGTTTTACTCATATGTGGAATTTAAGAAACAAAACAGAGGATCATAGGTGAAGGGAGGGGAAAAATAAAATAAGACAAAATTGGAGAGGGAGGCAAGTATAAGAGACTCTTAATTCCAGGGTTGCTGGAGGGCAGGTGGGTGGGGGGATGGGATAAAAAGGTGATGAGCTTAAGGAGGGCACGTGATTTAATGAGTACTGTGTGTTACATGCAGTGGGTGAATAACTGAACTCTACATCCGAAACTAATGTTACACTATATGTTAACTAATTGAGTTTAAATAAAATAAGTTAAAAAAAAAAAAGCCAATGGAAGGATTCATTTGGGAAGAAGAAACAGAATATGTAAGATAGGGTGATGTGTACAAGAAGGTGGGAAGGAAGAGATCCTTCACAAAATATCACCACCTTCTTGAGATATTTGATGAATTTCTGTGGCTGCTAAAAGCACCTGTATGTCATTTATATAGGTGAGTGTGTGGCTGAAAAACAAATTTCTTTCCTAATGTGTTTATATAGGTAAATAAATAAGTTAGGGTTACTCTGAAAGGTGATGACTAGAGTTCCTTTGAAATATATTAAGTGCTTTATTTTGGAGGGACATAAAATTTTTTTAAATCAACTTTATCTTATGCCTGTGTAGCGATAAGAGACTGAGTTACTCACTCTAGTCTGCCTTTTGAAAGCATGTTTTTCCTCCTGCATAGATTGGCTGGAATCAACTGATTCTCCAAGTGGAAAAGGACACATTTCCATGTGCGATGATTTATTGTGGAGAACCACAGGGGGACTATGCTTGACTGCCAGTATAAGGCCTATCAGACAGTTTTATCCTATTTCAAGATAAGATTGTTGACCTGACATGAAAAGGCAGAAGGATTAGGTAGTGATGGGAGACGAAGAATAGAAATCAAGCCCTGAAGGGGGCTAGGTTACTGATCTCAGCTTATTTCCCACTGAGGCTCTCATGTTACTAGCAAGTTTTCTATGGACTCTGTGTGTATGTGTGTATTGAAAGCTTTCAGTAAAACATTAGATCTGGGTATGTTAAAATCCCATGTACAGCAACATTTTCTTCTTTAAAACATTTATTTCGCAAAAGTTGCTCCTTTATGATTTCAGTTCAGGGTTTATTTAATTTTGAGAAAGCATTAGATTTGAAATTTACATTTCACAACAAATCCTCTATCTTCCATAGTCATCGTATCACTTACACTATCCACGAGTTACTCAATAGTCCATCCATACGCCAAATACTTGTTGGGCACTACTGTACACTGGGTACTGAGTAGAGCATACAAGGATGAAGAATCGCCCCTGCTTCATTGTTCAGTGGGGGAGGTTGATAAGAACAAGCCCAGAAGAACGGAAAGAACAGAGGAGAGAGATCTATTATCTGGGGTGGTGGTGTGTCTGCGTATACTGTGTGTGCGCCCACGTGCAAGCATGTGTGTGTTGTGAAAGAGAGAGGTGAGTGTGTGGGGGAAGGTTTAAAAGAGCGAGGCATGCCCATGCCAGAAAGGCATAAAACAGGAAAATGGGAAGAGGAGGAAAAGGAAAATGATTTCGGGATAATGATTTATCTGAGTCAATATGTGTGTATTTTGTCATTAATAGAAAGTATCTTTAAATAACAAGCTGGGGTTCGGTTTGACATAAGGAATGCGTATTCAGTAGTCACTAGCAGTAGATAAATATGAACACAAGCAGCACATTGCTTTTGGTGCTCAAACAACACTGAGCACATAAGACAGTGTTTTAACATATACAGAAGGAGGGAAGGCCTCACATGACAAACCTACCACCACACAAATCCAAAGTGGGGCTTTCTTCTTGTCACCTCCAAAGTACTGTGAATGTTGACCATGAAATTCAATGGGAAAGTTTCATATTAATGGACTCACAAAGCTATTTGCGGCCTCTGACCTCGGAGGTCATAAGCCTGTTCTCGCATGGGCATCTGAGTGGAGAGTTAGCCAGTCCACGCTGAAGGCATCCAGCGAGCAAAAGCCACAAAGGCTATTACCAGTTACCCAGCAGGTGTGAAGAAAATCTCCTCACAAGAGGCCTTTCTTCATTTGCTATCATTTGGAAACCATCTCTGTTTGGCCGTGTGATAAAACAGCATGGTTTTATAGCACAAAGATTTGAAATCAAGTTCTAAAGAGCAATCCTGAAAGAAGGTCCTCTGAAAAAAAGACATGCTTTCATTTTCTTTCATATGCTAAGGAGCCCTCCTACGGACAAATACATTCAACATCCAAGTATCTAGTGACTAAGTGAGTAATCACACGGGGAAGCAATCTGATTTACAGAGGAGGACACCCGTGCCAAAACCGAGATGTCTAAGTTATTTTTTGTTGGGTGTAAGAGCAAAGGCATCCCCTGTGTCTCAAGAAATAAGAGTGAAAGTCACGACCTAGTTCTTCCTCCTCCTTTTGACAAATGTGACTGAACAGAGAGCCAGATGTGTTCCAGGATGGCCGAGCTGACTCACTGTTACTGCTAACATGCACTTGCAGTTCCAAGACATGAGGCCAACTGATAAAGGGGATTTGCTTGGTTTTCCAGAAGGAAGTTCTGTTCTGTTCTATTCACTTGCTCAATCTCGATTCTCTCATTCAGGAGGAGTACAGGGATGGGCAATAAACACCACCAAGCAAATCTCAGAGGATTCTTGAGTTATTCCAGTGATTTGCTAATTGTGGACTCTGTACTTTTATAAAATGATTATCGGAAACTGAATCAGCAATCTGAGGGATTGGAAATAGCTTTCACTGTAACCATTTCCCTCACGTAATCATTTCCCACACATGATCACACCAAAGCCTCTGTTCTTTAAGTGGAATAAGTCAGCAGGGAGGAAGATATTATAACATTGTGAAATAATCAGTCTTGGAATTTCAAATAGTCCATGTCCTTAAGTTGGATTTGCCCAAGAGGTGGAAATTTCAGGTTGAGGAATTAATCTGCACTAAATCTTGGTTCTACCTCTTGGTAGCTTTGTGACCTCGGGGAAATTACTTAACTTCTTTGTGTTTCAGTCTCCTCATCTGTAAAATGGAGTCAATAATAATGAGAAAAATGTTTAACTCATAGTTAACATGATAAACGACAGTAATTATAATAATTTTAGGATCTTTAGCCTATTTTAGCCTTCATTTTCCTCTGAATTCATCTGTACCTAACTAGATTCAAAGTGCATTTTACTGACTTAGTAGATATTAAATGCCTGTGAATTTCTGTATGTTGATAAGCATGTTAGCGGGTGATAAGATTTTGATCTGAAGAAGGGAATATACTTAGGCGACCACATAAGCCAGATGGTTTTCTGTCAATTTCTGAATGAGTCCCATAGTTTAGGGTACACACTGTTAAGAAGGATTTATATTTTAGGATGTCTTTCCTGAAGTCTAATTGAAATTTCCTCACTTATGGAGATACTGAATAGCATCTTTCTTTCTATACTGGAACAATGAATACTTGACAGCAATTGTTGTATCATTTGTCAGTACTTAAAAAAAAACCCAAATCCATTTAAAAAATTTCTTATGCCTTAGACTCCAACTCTGCTTCTTTAAACCCCATCCTCTCTGAGGCTAAACCTTGTGAGGGGCATGTGGATCCTTCAGGGGCACTGATTAAAACCCAGAATGGTAACAGGACTCAGGCCCAGTATGTCAGGTGCTAGGTTAGGGAAGTGGGTCACTTGTTTTATATCTACTGACTTCTCTCAAGGAGGAAAGAAGCACCAGCCTCCATTTACCAGATTCACAATGCACTGGGTATCGTATAGTGATATATTTGATTTGATTAACACATAACCACAGTTTTGAAACATCCTATTTTAACACTTGAGGTGTATCTGATGTTGCCATTCCCAAATATTATTCATTCATTCACTCACTCAGCAAGTATTCATTGTGTGCCATAAACATACGAGGGTGTCTGCTAGACTTTTCCATATATGCTGTCTGACCCTAACTGGATTCTGAATCCTTTCAGAGTGGAGATTTTGCACCTTACTCATATTTTGTCCAAAGCCGCAGCCTGTAGAAGACATTTGACCAAGGCAATACACATACTTATATAAATGAACAGCGGGACACAGGTACTATGCTTGTTGTGAGTAACCAAACAATAAAATATTTATTCCTAGTTATTCCTTGACCATATTTAAACTCACAATTGAAGAACATGAAGGCAGCCATCATCTCCATGAATAATGTGTTAGCAGTATGATGTCAGACCTTGCATTTATATGAAATGTATAACCTATACCCTTGTATCAAAACAAGATGAGATCAACAACCTACATAAATTTTTCAGGGAATCGGGAGTTCTTGGTGAAAATTATAGTTTAAAATAAGATTTCTTGCAGGCTTGCATCCCCTTTTATGTAGCAAAAGGAAATGAGCAAAGAAATGTAAGCACACGGAAGTTTTTGGGGCCAAACATTTTTGATTCAATATGTTCTGTTATAAAATATTTGGCCTTATTTGAGTCTTTATTTCTGTGTGTTCTCAGTCTATATTTAACAGTGAGAAACACAAGTAAGAAAGAGTAAATTGCAAAATGTCCTTTTCAAGAGTATGGCAGCGAATTTGAGAAAACATATATTAAAGGAACACTTTGTGTTTCTAACTTCCAGACCCTTCTCGGAGGCCTCCATTGGCCAGAAATGCTGAAATGTTTATTGAACTAAGGACTCAGCTGACTTGGAATGAGAATTCTTAAGGGTCTCTCAGAGCCACCTAAGATAAGTGCCTTACTTTGCCATGTTCTCAAATAAAGTTTCTTTCACGCCCTGTCTTTTTCATAGGTGAAGTCAGGTTTAATTATAAAGTTTTATAATGGAGACTTTCAATTCCCCAATTTCTTATTTGCCCAAATAACTTATTAAAATTGGGGTGTTCACTCTGGCATCAGCTCAACACAGACTCTGTAATGGGCCAACAATCTGTGCCTCACAGGGGCCGCCATCCTTCAGTGCCAGCTTCCTCCAGCCACAGCCTTTTCTGTGGGGAAAGACCTTTTAATTGGTCCCTCTCCGAGAGCCCCTCTTATCCCCATCTGGCCAAATAAAGACATTTATTTCCATTCAGCCTTACCTTCTCAGCAGTTAGCAAGAGAACAGACTTGCCACAATGGATAATCTTTAAGAGGCCCCCAAATCCTAAAATGGAGGTTACAGATATAAGGGCTGTGGTGGTGGGGGGGGTGTCACCTGTGGCTCTCTAGCAAATGGATCACCTAAAAAGTGGATTTTCAACGGGGTTTGAACACTGTTCTCTAAGTTGAAACTGCAGTTTGTGAGCAGTGTCCATGTTGAGAAGTCTGGGTCCTCTCAGAAGGCAAGTGAGTGATGAAATAGTCCATTTCCAAGGACAGCATAACTTTCTGAAGACAGACATATTACCAACCTAATTCCACTGGTCTGATTGGGACACGCGTAATGAGGAGGCAGAGCGGTAGAATTTAACCATGGCCCCTGGAGTCAGCTTGGGTTCAAATCCTACTATTGTTCATTTATTACCTGTGTGACCTCAGTTAATCAAATTGCTCTGTGCCTCAGTTTCCCCATCAGTGAAATGGAGATAATGTTAGTACCAACCTGATAAGATCATTGTAAATGTTAATGAACTATACCTAACACATTTAGCAAGGGCTGGGTTCATATTCACTAATAATTGTACTTTTAGGCAAGGTCAGTAGACCAAATTCCTTGGGCAACAAGAAGGAAGTGAGAGGGCGAATAACAGCTATGAAGGTATTCCTCACATCCTCACTTTTCAAAAGTTTCACTTTTTATGTAGCTCCATCACGAAACTGGAGTGTGAGGGATGACCTCAAGATGACAGGGTCGGTGCCTGCATTCACTCCCTCAGTCTGATCTCCTTCCTTCAGGGCTTTTGAGAGGTTGGTTGTTTTTCTCTAACCCTCAGGGTCACCTGAGCTGAAATGAATGCTTTCAGGGCAAAACAGTCTGTACAGCTTCCTTGATAAGGAAGTCGCTTCTCTTGCTTGTTTCTGGCTTATGTTTCTCCCCCTTTCCACATCTTCCCTTTCTCTCACTCCCACTTTGGTGAGATACCTTTCTCAGCACAAGACAGAGGCGATCAGTCATCCCTGTGTATTATTACAACATAGGATGTGAGACGAAGGCCAACGAGAAATGCAGGGCTCAGAGGTCCCTGTGAATCCCAGGGGCACGAGCGATTCTGAGCAGCAAGTGGACAGGAGAGGTCTCTCACCGGTCGCTTTCTCGGGATTGTTGCACATGAAGCATTGCCACGCTCCTGCCGCTTCGCTGAAGCCAAATACATCAAAGAATCTCACTTCTTCCAGATGGAGCTGTACCTGGTCCAGATCCTGTTCCAGGAACACAAAGCACAAAGAACCCATAAGCTGATCTTCCTGCTACGTAGCATTCTGGGACTGAAAGAAGGGACATGGGAGTAGGGTGGCCAGTACTCAGACTTGGTGCTAAGGACAAGGAGGGAGCAGTGAGAAAACCTCTACTGGCCCATCCTGCACGACCACAGCCATCTCAAGCCCCTCCAAGGGAGTTCTCTCAATGCGGAGGGCAGTGAGCGTGGGGGGCCCCAGGGTTGGGGGTGAGGCCTGAAGTGGCCCAGCATTTTCTTGCATCTAATGCCTGCCCCAGACATTAGAGGGGTAAAAGGGAGGGGTAGCCATGTGGCACTGTGGTTGAAAGGAATGCTACGGGGGAGTTGGTCTTTCATGTACAGTTTGTGTAAAGTTGAGAATCGAGTATCCGTATCAAAAAATTATTTTTGTTAGGCTGGCTTTGCAGGGGGCTGATGGGAAATGTGTGGGAGAAGGCTTAATCCCTCAGTCCTTGGCTCTGGCACTGTTTCAGTTCTACCTTTTATCTTAAGATTATATGCAAATCTTGCATTATATTCCATGATATGGCTGTATTAATTTTAATGGAAAATAATGTCTTAAATTACTTATCAGTAAATTAATTAATTTTCCCCCTCCCAATAGCTGAATTGAATTGATGCACCAAGAAGACTGTCCTTGTCTTATGTGCCCCGTGGCATTGTGCCAATGTATTCCTGCTTAAGAGGCAGAGGAGAGAGGTTCCGTTACACTGTAAATGGATGGAATACAATTAGCCTAACCAAATTAAATAGCTCTACTGTCCTCTTGAGGCTTTCCTATTATGTAAATGACTTGTAGCCTCTGCTACAGGGTGGTCAGAACCGCACTCTTAAAAACTTGCTTTCCTAAGAGGGATTTAATGTCTTTGCCAGCTAGCCTTACACGTGCTCAGTTGACGGACGTGTTTGTCCTCTGTTGAGCTGAGATTTTATTCCCTTTCCTCTGGTCCACATGCTGTGATCTTCTACCCAGAGTAACAGCGTAAGCCCAAAAGCTCCAGGGATGGAGCACTGTGTGAGCTGCTTCTGATGGATCTAACATAGAGAATGGACAAGTGGCTTCCTAGTTTCTGCTCCAAAGTTCCTGTTTCCCAGGTCTGCATTTCTTGACAGAGGTGATAAATATGCCAAACTCTAAGCTCCTTGGGAGAATGAATATCCACTTTGTTCAAAGTTGTAGTCCCAGAATCTAGTCCAGCATCAGGAATGGATTCACAGCAACAGCTTGCAAGCCCAATGTAAAGTTTTCCAATGACCTACGTGAAAGTATTATGAACATTTAAAGGGGATTATTTAAGAGCACATTTATATTCACTGGAACATAAACACAATGAAGGCACGGATTTTCTCTGTTATAATGGCTATTATGATCTCAGCACTAAAAATGCCTATCACATAAGCAAGCATTAAATAAATATTTGTAGAATAATGAAAAGCATAAACTGGGACTAGAAATAAATACTTTTCAGCACTCTTTATTAAGACCATTATGGCTTGTGTTCTGGGATTGGACATCTTGAAGGCTCAACATGCTGAATACAGCATTTTAAATTCTAAAGTTTAATACCTTTTTTTTTTAATCATGTTCCCAAGATAAAGACTGAAGAAGCACCTGGGAGTTTTGCAGGTTTCAAAGGATGAAATCTATATTAAAATTTATGGGGGAAAAGCAGATGTTCATAAATATCAGTTTCAAAACTGCTAAGTCTCTGAAGTCTATGCTTGGCCATAGGCATGCAGATCACTTCTCTATTTCTCACACAACTAGGGATCAATTTCTCATTCACCACAAACACCACTAACAAACAAAGTACTTAAAATACGTAAGGGTTCCTTTATTTTTCCTGTTCTGAGACCAGAAATGTCCCAGGTTGTTGCTTATAATCCACATTTGTCTTGGCAAAAAGTTACTTGAAAAGTTTAGGACAGATGGTGAGCTACATCCCAGTATTCAAGCACTTCAAGTCAAAAGCAGGCTTACTTCAGAGGATTAGGTGTTGTGCGAAGGGAATTGACTGAAGAAGGTGGATGGTAATTCTATGAACTGTTGAAATCAGCTGTAACAGCCAACTTTGGATACAAACAGATGAAATACATGTAGTTCCAAATATTGTTGGAAAATTACAGCAGAATCAATCACCAAATAAGCAAACAAAACCCGTCAACCAGTAATACCTAAGTTTTTGGAGTTTTGGTTTTCTGATTGTGCTTGATGTCATTATTTCTCTCTCTTACTTATCTTCTTTACCCTTCTGGGTCCTATAGCTTCCCAGGACTTGCCCAAGATCGCTTATATGGCTTTTTTTTTTTTAATACAAGGGAACTAAAATTGTTTTGTTAAAAGAATTCTAAGCTTCTTTTAAAACAACTAGATTCCAGAAGAACAATAAAAAAGCATTCATATCTAAGTATAGTCCCTTTCTGAGTATTCTAGTTTATTGCGATTATGGTGGACCCTAGTGTGACTCCCCCTCCATCGCCCCCTATAATTTCCCTCTCCTGGTATTCATCCCCTCATCTAATCCCTTTCCCTCGTGTGGAAGAGACCTATGACTTGCTTCTGAGAAAATGGCAAAGATGGTAAGATATCAATCCCATGTTTACATTATTATGTGTACACACACATGCACCACATACACTGCTCATATATGCATATGTACCACACACACAGACACACACACACACACACACACACACACACCCCTATCTTGTTAGCAGATGCAATTGGAAGACTCTTCTGCTAGCCTTAAGGAAGCAAGCTGCCATGTTGTGAAACACCTGTGGAGAGTTACACCTGGCAGGTAAGTGTGGGTTTCCTCTAGGACATAAAGGCTGCCTTCAGCCAATAGTCAGTACAAGCCCCAAGTCTTTATAGTCTTACCACCCCAAATCAATAGTAACTGCCAACAACCTAAGAACTTTTGGAAGCAGACCCTTCCCACTCAAATCTCCAAATGAGACCATAGCCAAACCAATATCTGGTTTTTGCAGCCTAGGGAGACCTTGAACAGAAGACCCGGTTAAGTCACAAGCAGATTCTTGACCCAAGGAAACTGTGAGATAACAGATATTGTTTTAAGTTTCTAGGTTTTGGTAATTTGTTATGCAGCAATAAGAATCAATACTGAGGAGGAAGAGGAGTCAAGATGGCAGAGAAGTAACAGGCTAAGACTGCATCAGGTAGCAGGAGATCAGCTAGATATCTTTTTTTTAAAAATTTTTTTATTTTTTATTTTTTTTTTTAAATTATTTATTTATTTATTTGACAGAGAGAGATCACAAGTAGGCAGAGAGGCAGGCGGGGGGTGGGGGAAGCAGGCTCCCTGCTGAGCAGAGAGCCCGATGTGAGGCTCGATCCCAGGACCCTGAGATCATGACCTGAGCCGAAGGCAGAGGCTTAACCCACTGAGCCACCCAGGCGCCCGTCAGCTAGATATCTTATCAATCCATTGTGAACACCTACAAATCCAACAGGAGACCGAAGAGAAGAACAGCAACAATTCTAGAAACAGAAAATCAACCACTTTCTGAAAGGTAGGACTGGTGGAGAAGTGAATCCAAAGCGACGAGAAGATAGACCACGGGGGGTGGGGGGGGACCGGCTCCCGGCAAGCGGTGGAACAACGGAGCACAAAATCAGGACTTTTATAAAAGTTTGCTCCACTGAGGGACATTGCTCCAGAGGCTAAACTGGGGTGAAGCCCACGCGGGGTCAGCATGGCCCCTGTTCTCGCAGGGTCACAGAAGGATTGGGGGTGTCTGAGTGTTACAGAGCTCACAGGTATTAGAGTGGGGAATCTGGCTACAGAGACAGAGCTGAGGAGTGAGCTCTCAGCTCGGGGTTACCTTGAACCAGTCACAGGCTCAGTGAGCTCAGAGTGTAGCTGGAGGCCAGGGAGATAGGAGTGATTAGGTGCTCTTCTCTGAGGGCGCACTGAGGAGTGGGGCCTTGAGCTCTTGGCTCCTCCAGGCCGCAGATTGGGAGGCCGCCATTTTCATTTCCATCCTCCGGAACTCTATGGAAAGCTCAGGGAACAAAAGCTCCCGAAAGCAAACCGGGAGCAGATTAGTTAGCCCGGCCCCGGGTAAGGGCGGTGCAAGTCTGCCTAGGGCAAAGACACTTGAGAATCACTACAAAAGGCCCCTCCCCCAGAAGATCAACAAGAAATCCAGCCAGGACCAAGTTCATGTACCAAGGAGAACAGCAGAATTCCAGAGGAGGAGAAAGCAAAACATGGAATTCATGGCTTTC
The DNA here is from genome assembly GCF_022355385.1 of Mustela nigripes. NCBI lineage: Eukaryota > Metazoa > Chordata > Mammalia > Carnivora > Mustelidae > Mustela > Mustela nigripes. The sequence goes on along the minus strand of NC_081558.1, from coordinate 137,192,578 downwards.
TCCCCATGATTCCTTAGTCTTGCAGTTAATTTAATTTTTTTTAATTTTATTTTTTTCTTCTTCTAAATTTTTTTTAACTTTTACGCTTTCCTCTTTTAACGTTTTTTAAACTAGTTTATCTTAACAATACCTTTCATTAAAAAAAAATCTTTTTTGAACTTTCATTATTTCTTTTTTGAACTTTCATTATTATAGTTACATTTTATCCTTCATTGTATCTAAGTTTATTTTTTATATACACATAGGGTTTTTTCTTCTAAAAAATTTGGGGTACAACTTCTTCTAATAGATCAAAATATGCCCTAAATCTAGCTCTGGGCTTGTTCTAGTCTCCAGCCCGAGCAAAATCTCTCCACTTTCTTTTTCTTTATTCTCCCAACCAAATTACTTTATCAACTCCTTTTTTAGAAATATAAAAATTTTTTTTTCATCTTTATAGGCATTTTCCATCCCTTCATTGTGTTTACCCTTATATATGTTTTTCATTCTTTAAAATTTTGGGAGGTAGTTTCTTCTAAGAGACCAAAATACTCCCAAAATTAAGTGTTCTAGTTTCCAGTCTAATATATATATATTTTTCTTTTTAATATTTTTTAAAATTTGTTTTCTTTTTTTCTAAAATTTTTTTTCTGAACTTCTTTTTATCCCATTTCTCCCACCCATGATTTGGGGCCTCTTCTGATTTGGTTAAAGCACATTTTACTGGGGTCTTTGCCACCCTTTTAGTACTTTATTTGCTCCTTCATATATTCTTATCTGGACAAAATGACAAGGCAGAAAAACTAACCACAAAGAAAAGAACAAGAGGCAATACTGAAGGCTAGGGACCTAATCAATATGGACATTGGTAATATGTCAGATCTAGAGTTCAGAATAACGATTTTCAAGGTTCTAGCCGGGCTCGAAAAAGGCATGGAAGATATTAGAGAAACCCTCTCTGGAGAGATAAAAGCCCTTTATGGATAAATAAAAGAACTAAAATCTAACCAAGTTGAAATCAAAAAAGCTATTAATGAGGCGCAATAAAAAATGGAGGCTCTTACTGCTAGGATAAATGAGGCAGAAGAAAGAATTAGTGATAAAGAAGACCAAATGACAGAGAATAAAGAAGCTGAGCAAAAGAGAGACAAACAAATATTGGACCACAAGGGGAGAATTCGAGAGATAAGTGACACCACAAGATGAAACAACATTAGAATAATTGGGGTTCCAGAAGAATAAGAGGGGAGCAGAAGGTATATTGGAGAGAATTATTGTAGAGAATTCCCCAAATATGGCAAAGGGAACAAGCATCAAAATCCAGGAGGTGCAGAGAACCCCCCTCAAAATCAGTAAGTATAGGTCCACACCGTGTCGCCTAATAGTAAAATTTACAACGCTTAGCAACAAAGAGAAAATCCTGAAAGCAGCCTGGGAAAAGAAGTCTGTAACATACAATGATAAAAATATTAGATTGGCAGTGGACTTATCCACAGAGACCTGGCAGGCCAGAAAGTACTGGCATGATATATTCAGAGCACTAAACGAGAAAAACAAGCAGCCAAAAATAATATATCCAGCTAGGCTATCATTGAAAATAGAAGGAGAGATAAAAAGCTTCCAGGACAAACAAAAACTGAAAGAATTTGCAAACACCAAACCAGCTCTACAGGAAATATTGAAAGGGGTCCTCTAAGCAAAGAGAGACCCTAAAAGTAGTAAATCGGAAAGGAACAGACAGTATACAGTAACAGTCACCTTATAGGCAATACAATGGCAGTAAACTCATATCTCTCAATAGTTACCCTAAATGTTAATGGGCTAAATGCCCCAATCAAGAGACACAGGGTATCAGAATAGATAAAAAAACAAAACCCATCAATATGCTGCCTACAATAAACTCATTTTATACCCAAAGACACCTCCAGATTTAAAGTAAGGGGGTGGAAAACAATTTACTATGCTAATGGATATCAGAAGGCTGGGGTCGCAATCCTTATATCAGATCAATTAGACTTTAAGCCAAAGACTATAAGAAGAGATGAGGAAGGATACTATATCATACTCAAATTGTCTGTCCAACAAGATCTAACAATTTTAAATATCTATGCCCCTAACATGGGTGCAGCCAACTATATAAACCAGTTAATAACAAAATCAAAGAAACACATTGACAATAATTCAATAATAGTAGGGGACTTTAACACCCCCCTCACGGAAAAGGACAGATCATCCAAGCAAAAGATCAACAAGGAAATAAAGGCCTTAAATGACACACTGGACCAGATGGACATCACAGATATATTCAGAACATTTCATCCCAAAGCAACAGAATACACATTCTTCTCTAGTGCACATGGAACTTTCTCCAGAATAGATCACATCCTGGGTCATAAATCAGGTCTCAACTGGTATCAAAAGACTGGGATCATTCCCTGCATATTTTAAGACCACAATGCTCAGAAGCTAAAACTTAATCACAGGAGGAAATTTGGAAAGAACCCAAATACATGGAGACTAAACAGAATCCTTCTAAAGAATGAATGGGTCAACCAAGAAATTAAGAAAGAATTGAAAAAATTCATGGAAACAAATGATAACGAAAACACAACTGTTCAAAATCTGTGGGACACATCAAAGGCAGTCCTGAGAGGAAAATATATAGTGGTACAAGCCTTTCTCAAGAAACAAGAAAGGTCTCAAATACACAACCTCACCCTACACCTAAAGGAGCTAGAGAAAGAACAGCAAAGAACGCCTAAACCCAGCAGGAGAAGAGAAATCATAATGATCAGAGAAGAAATCAATGAAATAGAAACAAACAAACAAACAAAAAACCAATAGAACAAATCAACAAAACTAGGAGCTGGTTCTTTGAAAGAATTAATAAGATTGATAATCCCCTGGCCAGACTTAACAAAAAGAAAAGAGAAAGGACCCAAATAAATAAAATCATGAATGAAAGAGATCACAACCAACACCAAAAAAACCATAAACAATTATAAGAACATATTATGAACAACTCGGTTGCAACAAATTTGACAAACAAAGAAATGTATGCATTCCTGGAGATGTATAAACTACCACAACTGAACCAGGAATAAATAGAAAACCTGAACAGACCTATAACCAGTAAGGAGATTGAAACAGTCATCAAAAATCTCCAAACAAACAAAAGCCCAGGGCCAGACGGCTTCCCAGGGGAATTCTACCAAACATTTAAAGAAGATCTAATTCCTATTCTCCTGAAACTGTTCCAAAAAACAGAAATGGAAGGAAAACTTCCAAACAAACTCATTTGATGAGGCCAGCATCACCTTAATCCCAAAACCAGACAAGGATCCCATCAAAGAAGAGAATTACAGACCAATATCCTTGATGAACACAGATGGAAAAATTCTCACCAAAATACTACCCTGTAGGATCCAACAGTACATTAAAAAGATTATTCACCACAACCAAGTGGGATTTATTCCAGGGCTGCAAGTTTGGTTCAATATCCGCAAATCAATCAATGTGATACAATACATTAATAAAAGAAAGAACAAGAACCATACGATACTCTCAATAGATGCTGAAAAAGAATTTGGCAAAGTACAGCATCCCTTCCTGATCAAAACTCTTCAAAGTGTAGGGATAGAGGGCACATACCTCAATATCATCAAAGCCATCTATGAAAACCTCACTGCAAATATCATTTTCAATGGAGAAAAACTGAAAGCTTTTCCGCTAAGGTCAGGAACACGGCAGGGATGTCCATTATCACCACTGCTGTTCAACATAGTACTAGAAGTCCTAGCATCAGCAATCAGGTAACAAAAAGAAATTAAAGGCATCCAAATCGGCAAAGAAGAAGTCAAACTATCACTCTTTGCAGATGATATGATACTATATGTGGAAAACCCAAAAGGCTCCACTCCAAAACTGCTAGAACTTGTAAGAAATTCAGTAAAATCAATGCACAGAAATCAGTTGCATTTCTTTACACCAACAACAAGGCAGAAGAAAGAGAAATTAAGGAGTCAATCCCATTTACAGTTGCACCCAAAACCATAAGATACCTAGGAATAAGCCTAACCAAAGAGGCAAAGAATCTACACTCAGAAAACTATGAAGTACTGATGAAAGAAATTGAGGAAGACACAAGGAAATGGAAAAATGCCCCATGCTCCTGGATTGGAAGAATAAATATTGTGAAAATGTCTATGCTACCTAAAGCAATCTACACATTTAATGCAATCCCTATCAAAACCCCATCCATTTTTTTCAAAGAAATGGAACAAATAATCCTAAAATTTATGAGGAACCAGAAAAGACCTTGAGTAGCCAAAGGAATATTGAAAAAGAAAGTCAAAGTTGGTGGCATCACAATTCTGGACTTCAAGCTCTATTACAAAGCTGTCATCATCAAGACAGTATGGTACTGGCACAAAAACAGACACATAGATCAATGGAACAGAATAGAGAGCCCAGAAATAGACCCTCAACTCTATGGTCAACTCATCTTTGACAAAGCAGAAAAGAATGTCCAATGGAAAAAAGACAGTCTATTCAACAAATGGTGTTGGGGAAAATTGGACAGCCACATGCAGAAAAGTGAAATTGCACCATTTCCTTACACCACACACGAAAATAGACTCAAAATGGATGAAGGACCTCAATGTGAGAAGGGAATCCACCAAAATCCTTGAGGAGAACACAGGCAGCAACCTCTTCGACCTCAGCCGCAGCAACATCTTCCTAGGAACAACGCCAAAGGCAAGGGAAGCAAGGGCAAAAATGAACTATTGGGATTTCATCAAGATCAAAATCTTTTGCACAGCAAAGGAAACAGTTAACTGACAGAATGGGAGAAGATATTTGTAAATGGCATATCAGATAAAGGCCTAGTATCCAAAATCTATAAGGAGCTTAGGAAACGCAACACCCAAAGAACAAATAATCCAATCAAGAAATGGGCAGAGGACATGAACAGACATTTCTGCAAAGAAGACATCCAGATGGCCAACAGACACGT
>NC_081558.1:137003474-137187482 GCF_022355385.1 Mustela nigripes | reverse complement strand
GCAGAAATGTCTGTTCATGTCCTCTGCCCAATCAAGAAATGGGCAGAGGACATGAACAGACATTTCTGCAAAGAAGACATCCAGATGGCCAACAGACACATGAAAAAGTGCTCCACATCACTCGGCATCAGAGAAATACAATACATCAAAACTACAATAACATACCACCTCACACCAGTCAGAATGGCTAAAATTAACAAGTCAGGAAATGATAGATGCTGGTGAGGATGCAGAGAAAGGAGAACCCTCCTACACTGTTGGTGGGAATGCAAGCTGGTGCAACCACTCTGAAAACAGCATGGAGGTTCCTCAAAAAGTTGAAAATAGAGCTACCCTATGTCCCAACAATCACACTACTGAATATTTACCCTAAAGATACAAACGTAGTGATTCGAAGGGGCACATGCACCCGAATGTTTATAGTAGTAATGTCCACAATAGCCAAACTATGGAAAGAATCTAGATGTCCATCAACTGATGAATGGATAAAGAAGAGGTGGTATATATACACAATGGAATACTATGCAGCCAGCAAAAGAAATCTTGCCATTTGCAATGACATGGATGGAACTGGAGGATATTATGCTTAGCGAAATAAGTCAATCGGAGAAAGACAACTATCATATGATCTCCTTGTATGACGAAGTGGAGATGTAATGTTTGGGGTTTGGGGGGTAGGAAAAGAATAAATGAAACAAGATGGGATTGAGAGGGAGACAAACCATAAGTGACTCTTAATCTCACAAAACAAATGGGGTTGCTGGGGGTAGGGGGGCCGGGATAGGGAGGTGGTGTTATAGACATTGGGGAGGGTATGTGCTAGTGCTGTGAAGTGTGTAAACCTTGCAATTCACAAACCTGTACCCCTGGGGATAAAAATACATTATATGTTTATAAAAAAATTTAATAAAAAAAAAAAGAATCAATACTGAGGGGTGCCTGGGTGGCTCAGTGGGTTAAGCCTCTGCCTTCAGCTCAGGTCATGATCTCGGGGTCCTGGGATTGAACCCTGCATCGGGCTCTTACTCAGTGGGGAGCCTGCTTCCCCCTCTCTCTCTGCCTGCCTGTCTGTCTAGTTGTGATCTCTCTCTCTCTCTCTCTCTGTCAAATAAATAAATAAAATCTTAAAAAAAAATAAAAAGAATCAAAACTGACATCATGCCATGAAGAAAGAAAGGTGACAGAGACCCTGTTGACCAATTCTCGGTGAAAATGAGAGGGGTCACATTCTTCTGAGAAAACTCTAAATCAGGCCTCAATAAAAAGAAGAACATGGCGAGAAAGATATATAACCATAATAAAGATATGCTAAGAAAGATTTTCCTGATAAAGACCATATGATTCAAAAGGGGTAGAAGCCCTTGGAGGAAAAATGCTGTTTTTAAACAGCTGATGAAATCAACATTTCTCCAGTTTTTTTTTTTTTTTAAGTCATTAATGGGAATAGGAATTTGCAGAACTATATAAAAAATCTCTTGCAAAGCCTCTTAGGAGAAAAGCCAGATAGCATGGGAAGATGAGAGGATATTTACAACATTATTTCATGACAGTGACAGCATGAGTCAATGATGTGGATTCCGTGAAAGTGAAAAGTGGCCTCTGGATCTTATAAAGTGGTCGATGTACTGTGAGAGGGTATGGGAAAGCAATTTTCCAGAAATCAGTGAAAGCATACATCTGGAAGAACTTTAGGTTCTGGTACATTTAAATTCTGTTTAAAGCTATTTTTGCACAGATACAAAACATAAGATTGTCTCATGTGCTCTGTTTGCCTATGGTTAATAGGATCAACTCTAGGCATATATTTCAAGTATGTTTTAAAAAATGTAAACAATAGTTTTTTTTCTTTTTTAACGATCTCCAATATTTGCATATAATAGGAGGGCTTTATGACTTTATGGTTATTTCTAGTGCACAAATTCTAACTCTATGGAGTCCAGGGTGTGCAATAAACTCATTGAAGGAAAAAAAAATTAATGAGGCATCCTTTTACCATTTATCTCTGTATTATTTATATTGTCCTACATTGTGCAAGCATAGTGTCTTGTAAGAAACATACTGTATGATGAATAAACCAGCAAAAGAAACTCTGAAGAATATTTATGCTATAATTTAGTTTTTAAATTTATTTCAACTTCTAAAAAAATATTACTATTGTATTTAACTTACAGCAATTAGTATTTATAGCACCTGTGTCAAGAACCAAGGATAAATGGAAGAAGGAGACATCATCCTACATTCCAGAATGTAAACAGTAATGCACTGGGTCCATAGTGTTCCTCACAGAGGAAAGCTGGAATACATTTGTGTTTAGTTGTGGTCATTATTAAGCCTCTTCTGGTGTGACTCTTTTGGCTCTCAACTGGATTAAAGCCCCTCAGCAAGAAAACTTATTTATTTATTATTTTTGTAGCTTCCGAAAGTACTAAGTATAGTGCTTTGCTCATATGAGATGTTCAGTGAATCTTTTATAAATTTTCGCTAATTGAGACACAAAGATTTTACCTGCAATTTATATCAACAGTAGCATTTAGGGTTTTTTTCTTATTTTTTTTTAAGTAGGCTCCATGTCCAGCATGGAGCCCAGTGCAGGGCTTGAACTCACCACGCCCGAGATTAAGACCTGAGCTGAAATCAATAATTGAATGCCTTTTATTTATTTATCAGGGAGAGAGAGAGAGAGAGAGCATACAAGCAGGCAGAGAGACAAAGGTGGAGAGAGGCTCCCTGCCGAGCGAGGAACCTGATTCGGAACTAGTTCCCAGGACCCTGGGATCATGACCTGAGCCAAAGGCAGGGGCTTAACCCACTGGGCCACCCAGATGTCCCTAATTGAATGCTTAACTGACTCAGCCACCTAGGCATCTCAGCATTTCAGTTTTTAATTTTCTCATCAATTATGCCCACTAAGCCCTTTCAGAACATTTTTATTAAAAAAAAAATACACTTACATTTCTATGTGTATTATAGGAATTCATTTTATAAAACAAGTTGCTGGGGGGCGCCTGGGTGGCTCAGTGGGTTAAAGCCTCTGCCTTCGGCTCAGGTCATGATCTCAGGGTCCTGGGATCAAGCCCCGCATTGGGCTCTCTGCTCAGCGGGGAGCCTGCTTCCTCCTCCCTCTCTCTCTGCCTGCCTCTCTGCCTACTTGTGATCTCTATCTGTCAAGTAAAAATAAATAAAATAATAAAAAAAAAAACAACCAAGTTGCTGGTATAAAATGTTAATAATTTGAAGAGTGCTTGTCTAAATCCTTCAGTATAGCATGCCGCCTGCTTGTTCTCAGCTTTTCCAAATCACCAGTTCTCAGGTGTCGGTATCCGGAATCCCAGGGAAACTTGTTACAAACAACAAACACAGGTTCCATCCCTGGAAACTTAAACCAATCAGCAGGTGATTGTGCCTGGGAATCTGCATTTCTAAACAAATTCTCAGATTATTCTGATGTGCAAGGACTGGCAGTTAATCCTACATTCTTGGAAACAGATGAAGATGACTGATTTGTTTCTATTAATTGGCAACTGAGGAATTTTTTCATCCTTATGTCCGTATGTTCAGACTTCTCCACAATAGTTTGGTTTAAATGACAACATACACAATCTGGTTGCAAGAGTAAAAATTCCCTTCTTGAAGATCAGAGACATTATTATTCCAACTTGTGCAACTTGGAAGGAAGAAAGGAGGCGTGAAAATTGAAGTTGTTGGGGCTTATTTGAAAGTTGGCAGAAATGCTGGGATGTGTGGGGAAGGGGCGAGCAAAAGGTGGGAGACAGACTCTGAGCAGAGGCCATAAGGGTGCTTCCCCAGAGGAATGCACAGTGTGATCCAGTGTTCACTGGATGTCACAAGTGAGCTCTGTTCCATTGTTTATCCTTTTTATATCCCAGATTAATAAGGGAACTCTAAGTACACATGGGTATATGAGGTCAATGTGGCCAGTTTCTTACCATCACTATAGATCATGAAACAAACTTGACTTTCATCCTATCCTTTGAGTACCCACGTGATGGGAAAAACTGAATCGTTTCTTGGCAAGTCATGGTGATTTTAACCATGGGTCTGGCTCCAAGTTGCTGGTTTGATTCATTTCACAGAGAGGCTCTGAAGAACTCTTTCATGTAAGAACCAACAAATATGATAGAATATTTGATTCGATTAAAAAAGTCAAAGTTTTTTCACTTGCCTAAGGATCATGAAAAAATAATGTGATTATAAAATGTTGGCAGTAAATATTACAAGTGTTTAAATAAAGAGGTTTTTGCAAAAGCTAATGTAAGTGTATGAGTTGAGTGGAAAATTGGGTGAAGCTTTATACATGTTTGATAAATTCATAATGACTTCTTTTTGGTTTCTTTAGGAACCAAATTTATTCTAAAATTGACTCCATTAAAGCCAGCAAAGTATTTTTTTTTTTATGATTTTATTTATTTATTTGACAGAGAGAGAGAGAGATCACAAGTAGGCAGAGAGGCAGGCAGAGAGAGAGAAAGGGAGAAGCAGGCTCCCCTCCAAGCAGAGAGCCCGACGTGGGGATCGATCCCAGGACCCCGGGATCATGACCTGAGCCGAAGGCAAAGGCCTCAACCCCCTGAGCCACCCAGGCGCACCCCACCCCCAGCTAAGTATTTTTAATCAGAGTGGAAGCAAGGGCAAAAGATTACCAATGTTCAAAATGTCAAGAAAATTAGACATTTCTACTACAGTGGTGGTAGCAGTAAAATGTAATCACTGGAACTGTTGGCATGACAGCCAGCTTTCCCATGGGATCTCCTTTCACACTGGAAAGCAAAGAATTGTAGTATTTTTTTTTCCCCATCCTAACTGATGCTTGCCATCTGCCTGTAACAACGATATATTGATCATCTCACACCACAATGTCCAGTAGTCCCCCCTTATCTGTGGTTCCACTCTCCACAGCTTCAGTTCCCCACTGTCAACCCCAGTCTGGAAACAATGGTCCTCCTTCTACATCAGAGGTCAGTAGTAGCCCAGTGGTCCTCCACCACACTGCGTGTGTCCTTCACCTGACTTCGTCTCGTTCACTACACATCATTACAAGAAGAACAGTGAGTACAGCATGTTAAGATATTCCGAGAGACCTCATTCACATAAGTTTTATTATAGGACATCGTTATGCCATTTTATTTCATGATTAGTTTTTATTGTTAATCTCTTTCTGTGCCTAATGGTATGTATGCATAGGAAAAAAGCATAGTCCATATTTGGTTCAGTACTATCCATGGTTTCAGGCATCCACTGGAGTTCTTGGAACATATCCCCGAGGATAAAGCGGTGTGGGAGACTACTGTATTACCGCATGGTACAAGACCACCGAGGGTGCTGATAGGGAGCAAGCTCAGTGAAAGGGCTTTCTTTTTCTCCTCTGGAAATCAATTAGTGAGATAGCCATACTCTTCAGCCATGTAGGTTATTTTGTTTGGGGTGAGGTCCTTCTCTTATTTTTCTCTAGTTATCCCTAATACCACTCTCATTCCCAGATGCTCTTCCTACCTCCCCTTTATATAAGCTCTTGTTCTTTTGGGTTTGATCTATTTCTTTGGACATGTCTTGATTCTCAAAAAATATGGAGCAATGTTTAGTGTATTTTTCATTTTCACAAATGATGTTCCGCCATGGACCACATTCTATTTCTTGCTTGCGTCTCTCAAGCTCTGCACATGGCCTTGTGTGTGTGCTTGGTTTGTTGCCATCACTGCTACAGAGTGATTTCATAGTGCACATCCGACACCGCCACATTTTACTTCACCATTTCCCAGGCCTCCATCTTTGCATCTACACAAACCATACAACAATGAGTATCCTCATATATTTCCCTTTGTGATGAGTAAGAATTTTTTCTGGGAAAATCATTCAGAAGTGGAACTGCTGCGTCACAAAGTGTGTTTAGGGCTGTAGAGAAAATATTTTTTTATGTTTCTTCATAGACTTTCTGGACAAATTTTACTAAAACTTGGGACTCGGGCTAAAAGAACAAACTTGAGAAGTTGATTTATGCCTAATTAGAAACTGAGAGACAATCTAGAGAGATTTATCTTCCCAGAAATATGTGTTTACATCTCAAGGTGGAGATGAGACCCAGGATTTGGAGACATCTTTAAGCTGTCAACCTGGAGACACTGGTCTTATACTGCCCTTGGAGAGATTTATTTATATCTCACAAGGTAGAAGAACCCAGAATTCTTCCCAAAGACCAACATTTTTTTTCCCCTTCTTTCAGATGAATGGGGCTGCTGGCCTTCCGCTATGTAAGTATCCAGATCCATATTTTCAGGGTTCTTTTACCTATAGTACAGACCCTTGTATGTGTACGATGACACCGGGCTCTCATTGTGTGTCCCAGGGTTAATAACTGAAGCAAAGGAGAGCTGGTAAGGTTATTGGCTGTAAGTTATCTGCTCTGCTCCAGAAATCTTGTTTGCACAAGACATTAAAAATTAAACATTATGCATATCTTTAACTTCACTAAGTTCTATTAAATTACTTTCCAGAATTATCCAATTTACATTTCCACCAGCACAGTATGAAGAATTCCTTTTGTGCTTCACAATGGAAGGCCTTTCTGGGCTCTGAAACTTCTGGAAGGATTACTATCTAACAGTCCTTTCTTATATCTGAGCTAGGCCATGCATTTGGTGACCACAGTCATTGGTCCGATTGCATCGGGGACTGGCAGTTGTCTCCAGTGACTCCTTAAACCAGGGGGACAATCAACCACATTTATATGGCAAACATTGCATTTTTCTTCATCTTTATTGCCTTTCACTATCATAAGAAGCATTCCAGGTTCTGGGAATCAGAACACCCTTTCTAGGTGCAATTATTTTAATACATTAGTACACATCAACATTTGGTTAGGGTCTAGTTTTATTTAATAAATATCATTTTGTTGGTGTGTTTACTACTTGGAATAAAATAAAAAGGGAATAAAACTGACTCTGCTGTGGATGTGAGGAGAAGGCTTTGCTTTCCACCATGTGGGAATTTCAAATGTCTCCACTTAGTTATTCAAAGGCCAGAGCACAGCATTAAGCACTGATGAAGAGATCAAGGCAGATATGATGTTGCATTATCCATAGAGAATGGATAAAGTAAACTCTTGTCTATTTACACAATGGAAAACTTTGTAGATACTAAAACGAATGAGCTAGCTCCACATGTGTGAACAGATAGATACATTTTTAAAACATATTGGTAAGCAGAGAAAGGATATTGCAAAAGATATGTGCAATATGATAACACATATATAGAAGTTTAAAACAACAGTACCAAAATATCCATGGAAATAATACACACCAACCTCCAGAGAGTATTTGCGACAGTTTCTTTCTTTTTGTCAAGGGGAATATTTGAAGTAAATACGGAAGAAATGTAAACATCTCTTCTGTCTTGTGGTGGGAATGGGCATCATTTTTCTGCACTTTTCTGAATTTATGAGCTATTCATAATTTAATAAACAATAAAAGTGAGGCAGAGGACACAGTTCAATGAAGCAGAAACTGGCCGGGGTTATGATCTGTCGGAAGAAAGGTTCTGCAGTTGGTGGGCGGGGGGCGGGGGGGGGGGGCTTCCTTAGTACGCCTCAATTCCCTCATAGGGAAGTCCCCTTATTTTGCCTGTGTGAGGCTGGCCTTGGTGGTGAAGATCAGTAAAGGACCATAACTTTTTCCTGATTTTTGCATTTTATTCCATGTGCATTTAGTCTTGTTAGGGGAGAGGCTCCACATTAAAGCTTCTTTTAATCTGGCTCTTTGAACTCAGACATAAAGAGATAAACAGGAAATGCAAAGTGTCTGATTTGAAAGTTTGATATCACATTGTTTTGTTTTAGAAAACAAAACAAAGCAAACCTAAAGCTCGCTAACCCCAGCTTCCACCATAGGGAAATGTTATGGAATGGTTTAAGTGATCCAAGTGATACTTAGAAATAAGGGTATTGTTTTGTTTTATTGTTTTTTGTTTTTGTTTTGCTGGAGAGTAGTATGGCAGAAAGAAGGAAGGTTTTGGAACCAGAAGATGCGAGTTTGAGTCCTGCCACTGTCATTCACTAGCAGGTCTTGGGAAATAATTTCTTGGTGCTTTCAATGCACTTCTCCATCTGTAAAATGACTGTGATCCCTAAGCTGTCTCCTGCAGAGACTTGCCACTTCAAATAAGTTCATGGATAATTGCAACACTTTGTACACTGTAGAGAAATAATACAAAGTAGTGATAATAATGATTTGAACAAAACGAGATAAGAAGCTTTTTTCATGCATATAAAATACAAGGTTTTTTGTCTCTTAGCTAGATAAATATGTAAATATTTCTGAAATGAATGGTTTGTTTAAGAAACACTGATGTTAGGCGCCTGAGAAACACATTTTGTTTTCTAAAAGCAAGTAACATACTTATCTGTCTTTGTTAGTTTGTTGTCAAACCTCAGAATAAGATGCAAACATAGAAGGATGTAATGCAACGTGAATACTTGAAAGGGGAGTAATGCCATGTGTATGTTTGATGGGGCTGTAATGAGATGTGCAAACAGAAATGCACATAGAAATGTGCATGGGCAATAGTGTAATGAGATGCATACATGGAAGGCTGTAATGATAAAGCATTTGGGGGCATGTAATGTGATTTATAAATGGAAGCATTAAATGGGAAGGGTGGAAAGGGCAGGTCGTGATAAGAAGCAGAGGGAAAGAATGCAGTGCTATGCATGAATGGAGGAGCTAATAATATGTGCACGGTGAGGATGTAACGAGATAAAAATGGGATGGCATAATGAGGTTCACAGATGGAGGCATGTAATGAGCTGTGCAGAAAGGAAGGAATCATGACAAGCATAAAAGGAAGGATTTACTACTATGAATAAAGAAATGGGCATAAGAAGATGCGAGCATTGAAAGGAAGAGCAAAAAAAGGCGCGGGGACATTGGTAAGGGGATGGGAAATAACAAGGTGGGCACATGGAGCATGCTAACGAGATGCTGAAATTGAAGGATGCAATGAGGTGTGCCCATGTGGGCATGATTAGACACATAGATAGGGCTATAATGAGGTACCTGGGCCCTGATCAGACACAGGCCACAGCGTTCAGTTCTTGTGAAGTAGGTGAAGATGGAAAATATTCAGAGCAGGGCCATAAAGATACCTAAATTGTTACAAATCCCAAAAAGAGAAAACTAAACAGGTGATTTCACCACAGCCACAAAATTTATGAAGCAGTGGTTTTATAGTTGCTGTTTATGGGGGACTCACTCTGTGCCAGCTGCTCTTCTGGGTGTTTAACAAAATGCATCGCCTCGTACTACCTTCCTAGCAACACCATCCGGCAGGTGGATCTGTTCCCAGTTTATAGATGAAGCAGTTAAGTTTCAGTGAGGTTAACCAACTTGCCCAGATTCCCAGAATGTGTTGGTGGTAGAGGTGTGACTCAAGCCAGGTCAACTGGATTCCAGTTGCTTTTGACTCTTTCACTATTTCATTTATTTCCATAAGACTGGTCCCTGGGAGATCTTGTGTAAGACTGGTCCCTGGGAGATCTTGTGTGGGAGTTGCAGGCCCACTCCGCCCCCGCCCCAAGATTACCATTTGCAAAATCCACAGAGGTCCCCAAAATTTGCATTTAAACAAGGTCTGCTGAGACTCTCACTTGTGCTAGGATCTGGGAACTACTCTGCAGCCCTCCCACTCAGGTGTTCTAATGTTTCCCATCAGGGCTGGTGAAAGATCATGAAAAAAGGGGCTTATACTCAGCATGAACAATTTGGGTTGGCTACAAGGGCGACTAAGAAGGAATTATCAAAGCCTGGAGAGGCGCTAAATGATTCTGTTGGCTGTAGTTAGCAAAAGAATTTTTAAAAAGGCACCTTCCCCTCGGAATGGTCTTCAATAAGAACCCCAAATCTTAGTGAGGATAGTAGAACAATACAATAATGTATTGAAAATAAGTAGACTTTAGAAAATACTTGTATACTGAATTGAAAAAAAATAAAGGTTACTCCATAATCCCTAAAGGAAAGAGGGTAATTTGGTAATGTGTCCCCAGAGATCTAATCTACATGCGACATACAGGATCTTAAAGAAAAAGAGAAGTAGTGACACTGTTCTCTTTCTTGATTTATTTAGTATGAGATATCTAAATTGCTATGATTTTTTAGATTTAAAAAAAAACCCAGAATCTGTATTTTGAAATGATTGTTAAACTTGGATGTCTACTCACACTTCAGTGACACGGTCTCTGCTCAAACCATTTTTAGAAGTCTCTTGCAGGACTGTTCTCTAGAGTATATACATTAGGCACGTGCAAAAAAAGTTTCATTACTTGAGTAAAACCCAGCTTTTAAATATTATTTGGTTTGAATCATCTCCTTTTATAATAGATCTGGGCCTACATAAGTTTTCTAACTGTTGTGAAAATCAATCTCACTCTCAAAAGATGAAAACTTGGTCATTCATTTTGTTGAAGGTGTCTTGCAGAGGAAGCATAATAATATGATACTAGTTACACTTGACTGAGCTCTTAACCGTGGGCCAGTTGTTGGTCCAAGGATTTTACATGTATTATGTGTTCTAAACCCCCCAACATGCTTGCCAAGTGTTTCCTGCACTCTACAGGTAGAGAAGAGTAAATACAGAGGACTTAAAGATCTGGGTCTGTGTGCAATCACAGTAAGTACGGGTCAGCATTCAAACACAGAGCCTGGGTTTCTATCATGCTTCTGCTTTGCTTGCAATAAAGTGCTATTTATTATCATAGTTTAGTGCCCATGGTTTGTATGCATTCACACAATATCCTTGATAGCACTGAGAGCGGAAAAGATACTATTTTACTCATGGGCTGATTAAGAACCCAAACCACTATTGGATTGGAATAGACATTTTGGAGGAACTACGTACCTCTGTTCCCCCAAGAATAGAGTTATTTTGTTAACTATTTGCTAAAGTTCTTTTAATTTCCTTGACCGATGCAGAACATCTGGCTGACTGTGAAGGAATGTTCACTACAGTAGTAAAATTGACATGCTTCATTATAGGACAGTTTGGCTTGTGAAAAACGAAGGAAATAGAATACATGTGATCAACCAGGTTTTAAACTAAACTGAGAAAGTATTCCTTCTGCCAATTTTAATTTCTTTAAAAAAAAGTTTATGTACAACACAAGCATAATATGTGTGGCTGGTAGTTAGGGAGATATTAATTAGTGTATATTAATTAGCCAAGTGTAAGGATAACAATTTTCTAGTTTTTAAATAGTGAATCAAATAGTCACTTAGGTTCATTGTGTTTGTGAAGTCATGTGGGATCACTTAGTATGAGCTGAGTGTATGGAATTGTTTAAATGAGGAGCCCTACAGATTATTATGATGTATAGCTGTTAAGGGGGAAAAAAAAAGAATCTGAATGAAGGTAGAGGCAGTATTTAGGGAGGCAAAGTTGAGAATCTGGCTGGACTTCCAAACTCTCTGGTCCTAAGGCATCAATAAAAGTCCTGCTTATACAAGTCTCCAGAGGATGTGTCTGTTCTCAAGGACTCTTTTCATCTTGGAACCTGTCCTCTTATGTTAATCATGTTAATCCCTGATGAACTATAATGTGGTTCTGGTGGGGGGGGATTGTAGGTATCCGGACAGCACATAAACTGTGATAAAATTCATCTTGTGCTGAAGCTAATACTCTCCCAGTGTTCCCTAGCATCGCAAGTCTCACACACATAGCCAGGTACACCCTTGGCCACAGTCACGGCCAGCCTCATCTTGCCTAGTGGCTACGGGCTGTCTGCGTTAGCTTTGGTCAGCGTGTGACGAATGGGCTTGTGCCCTTGTTTCCAAGGTGAGTGGTAGAGCACGGGTTGGGGCTGAGAAGAGAAGCCTAGGGTTCTTGTGAAAAGAAGTTCAACATAAATCCATCCTCTTCTTCGTTCAGAAAATAACTTCTTTCTGGGATCTAAAGACCATCTTTCTGTTTCTCAAATTGGGTTTCCTATGTTTTCTTTTGGTCTTTCAAGTTTTTTCTTTTGGTCTGCCCCTTGACCCTCTTATCTTCTCAAACACAGATCTCCCCTACCTACCCTGAAATCTTTCACCATTTAATTACCACCCAACCAAAAGACAAAAGCTCAAGCTTGAATGACTTCCATTATAGCACCTAAACAGCTAATCACTACTGGAGAAAATCAAAATTCCGTTTTACTCTAAGTCTGTTATCTCAGATCCCAAATGGCTGTTTCTCATTGCCTTAAAGTCCTGCTATATTTCTCTAGTAAGTTCATAGTTCATTTTTCTGAGAATTTCATTTTAGACTTTCTTTCCTCAAACCTCCTACATCTATCCCTCCTCCCCAAATCATACTTTCAGATGATGGCCTCACCTCTTATTTCACTGAAAAAGATGAAAAGCCATGAAATAGCACTCATTCATCTTTCCCCCAACAACTCTACGTCTTGATCTGGGTCTGTGTGCAATCACTTTTTCTCATCTGTTCACCATCCTCACCCTCTCTGTTGTGTCATCCCAACACTTGCAAACATGCGCAGGGGGCTCCCATTCTAAAGCATGGCCATACTTCCTCCAAGACGGAACCCATTCAGCACCAACCTCTGCACCAGATCTCTACAGATGCTGTCTCCTTGCTCATTCTCTCTTCATTCTTTTGGCTATTTCGTTTTGAACCCTCTCCTTTAAAGCATCACTAAAGCTGCCTTTTCTAAGTTGCGTGGTCAGATGGGCACCCTTCTGTACTTTGCTGCCTTGGCGTGGCTGCCAAATCCCATTCACCTCTGTTGTCTCTCTTTCTTGGACTCTCTTGAGATGGGTGACTTTCATACTTTCTGGCTCCTTTTGTCTTCCGGCTGTTCTCCGAACTCACCTCTGTACTGGGTGCTTTGGCTCTCTAGACTATCTTCTCAGATTGCTTTCATCTTCACATGGTTTTCACCACCTCTATGCCAAGAGTGCCCTTGTCTGTGGCCTAAACCACAAATAAGTCTACTAGACAATTACACTGGCACATCCCACAGGCATTTTAAATTTAAGATATTCAAAAGTCTCCCTCATCCTTACACTCTTTCAGTTAGCTTGCTATGTCCCTTTTACCTCCAAAATTTATATTGAATGTGTCATTCATTTCCATCTCTACCAGGACCATTCTAGCTCAAACTACTTTCCTCTCTCATCTGGGTGAGCAAAAATCTTCATGATCTCTCTGATTCTCCTTTTGCCCATTTCTGATCTAGCTTCTACATAGTGTACTGTGTGATCATTTCAAAATAGGCTTGGTAATAATGCCTGCTGCTCAAAACTCTTCAGTGACCTCCCATAGACTACAAGAAAATCTAAGCTCCTTGCCATGGCTTACAAGGTTTACATGGCTTACATGGCTTACAAGGCAGAGGTAAATTACCCCAGACCAACTCTTCTTTTAGTTCCCTGGGCTCTCCCCTGATTCTTCTCCTTCTTGGAACACTGTGGAAGGGGAGAGAGTTCATTCCTGAGGTGGTATGACCATCCCCAGTACTGGAGGGGGAGGACAATATTAGAACTCTAACTTTTGTTTACTTTTCATTATCATCCTTTAAGATTTCTATTTTTGAAATTTTCATAATAAAAATGATGAGTGTAATAATACATGTGTATTATTTATAAGTAAATAAATATAAACATGGAGGGTGCTTGCTCAAATTATTTTTTTGATGGGATGTGTTATTTAAATTTAAAGGAGAATGCTCTAATGCACCACGGTTTTGATGGTTTTGCCTTTCTCTTTTCTCTTCTCATTCTTCTTTTTTTAAAATAATCTGTTATTTTTGTTTTTGTAATATGGTTTTTGTAATTTGCCTTTGTGCAAATTATTCTTTTTGCCAGGAAAACTAACCTGACGTAAGGTCAGAGAAGACTCTGACCACCCAACAAACACTGCTATTCTTCATCACTTCCTCCAGGCCTTTTATTTTTTCACAGGCTCTTTCAGTGGGGCATTGTGCCTTTCTTTACTTGCAGATTGCTTGTCTCCTTGGGGTAGAGCATGATTATTTATGTCTGGCCTCTGCACAGAGGTTGGCATAAAGCAGGCATTTGCCGAAAGTGTTTGTAACTTAATGAATGCACTTAGGGTTCCATTCGCCAGGACTTCACTGTGATTTTGTTGTTGTTGTTTCTTCCATGTTACTGCTCACGTCATCCTCCTTATATGAAGCCCTGTCCCTCTTTCATTTAGAAATTATACCTAACTTCTTTCCAGCCAGCTCTCTCCCAGTCAGGAGTGTCCCAGACATTTGCATCTGCATCTACAGTCCACCCTCAATCTGCCCTCTCAACCCCCTTGTCTTCAGCTTCCTATTATGAATGACATTCTCCTGGAGTTTACCTTTTAATCACTAAATTTTATTCAGACCTTCTTTTCATTCTTGACCTCACCTTTGCTTCTTAGATAATGCCGATCAGATTTTCCTGGTTCTCAGTTTACAACCTAAAAGTCCCTATCCTAATCTCAGCTTTTGAAACCAACAAACCCAATACCTGTTTATCCCATTCTCACCTAGCTTGCTCTGAAAGGGAGGGCTCAACAAAACTAATGTCTCTCCAACACCGGGGTTCACCCTGCTCTCCCTGGAGGCTGACCTACACTTGTCACTTACATGGCACAGGAAGACTTAAATTTCTCTTAAGAATGTGGATAGTTACAGCTTATATAGAATAGACCCACTCCTTACTTATGCATTTATTTCCTCGAGCACGATATTAACACTGCAACTCAACACATTACATCTAAGTCTCGGGGAGCATCAGAAGGTCTCCTTTTCATTATATCCAGAACTGGTGCTTCACTTTTATTTATGCTTTGACACTACAGCCAATTATCCTGGGAACTGTCAAGTGTGTTTGTAACAGTGTGGACTGAAAAAAAACCTCCAAATGTTAGCCAGATGGGGCATATTTTATTTCAGCAGTAAATTAAATTTTTTCTTTTTTGTCTCCATAATGGTCAGTTTTGAGACTTCTTTTCTATGGCTTATGGAACTTCTCCATGCTTTGGGAACTGGAACATGTGTGTCAATAAAGGAGATTTCTCTCTCAAATTCCAGTCCTTTAGCAATCCCCAATCAACTTTGTCAACTGTCTGTTCCTCTGATAATCAGAACACCATTCCCTTTAAAGGGCTGGGCCACACATGCACTGAATGAAATTATTAATGGTATCTCTGGTTGCTCCCAGAGGCCATCCTTCTCATTTCCTAAGTAAATTAATGGATTTTCTGCCCTTTTTCTAAAATCTTTATTTTATAATGGAAATCAATGAACTTCAAATGGATTTTTCTTTAAGTAAACTGCTCCTTTACATTTACTTACATAAAGCAATGTAACTAAAATAGTACATCTGTAATATCTGTTATTCCTTGATTATAAAAGAAACCATACTTCTAACATAAAATTTCAAAAATGCTAATTCCATCAACCAGAGCTAACTATTGCTAATATTTTTTGTATTTCCTTTTGGTTGTTTTAATGGAATCCTCCAAATAATCCTCTTTATATAAATAATTTTGTATCTTGCAATGTGGCAAATGATGTAGCATTGTTTCATGTGACTAAACATTTCTTATAAACATGATTTTGCATGTTTTCTTAATATTCTTCCATATGGATGGAAAGTATATACGTGCACACTTTCATTCTCCCGTCTTGAGACATTTAGGCTAGTTACAAAAAACTCCATAATATTTTTTGGTGTGCACACATGTGAAGTTTTGTACACATTTCAGATTATTTCTTTAGAATAGATTCCTAGAAATGGAATCACTGTGTTAAAGGATATGAACATTTTTAAGAGTCTATGCAGGTCATGCATTGCTAAATTGTTTTTTAAAAGTGTTGAAATAATTTACACTCCAACTAAAAATGTGTGAGAGTGTCTAAACTCCCTTGCTGTAGCCAGAACTGATCATTATCCTTCAAAAAATGGATTAAAAGGGTAATGTTACTGTTATTTTAAATTCAATTTTTATATCTTTGACTATTAATGAAGCAGAATACTTTTTCTGAACTCAGTCACCTTTGAGTTATTTGCTCATGTCCTTGACTCATTAATTATTGATTTGCATGAACTTATGGTATCTTAAGGATATTAATTTTTGCCTTCATAATTATTACACATATTTTCATTTTAAGTTATTATGCATGACGGGCTCTATTTTCTATAAGCCTTACATTTTTATGTATTCAAATCTATCAACACTCTACTTTTAGACATTACTTATGGGGTTAATTAATTTTTTTGAAAGAAAGAAAAGCATACACAAAGGATAATGTGACAAATACCTATGTGCTCGCCATATTAATAAATATCGGTATTTTGCTTCTGCTTTTTAAAAAGTATTTATTTATTTATTTTAGAGAGAGGGAGAGAGCACAGTGTAGGGCAGAGGGAGAAGGAGAGAATCTCAGGCAGACTCCACACTGAGCACTGAGTCTGATGCGGGGCTTGATTGCACCTTCCTGAGATTACTACCTGAGCCGAAACCAGGAGTAGGATGCTTAATTGACTATGCCATGAAGATGCCCTTGATTTATTTTTTTAGATTTTATTTATTTATTTGACACAGATCACAAGTAGGCAGAGAAGCAGGCAGAGAGAGTAGGAAGCAGGCTCCCCACTGAGCAGAGAGCCTGATGCAGGGCTCCATTCCAGGACCCCGATACCATGACCTGAGCCGAATGCAGAGGCTTAACCCACTGAGCCCCCCAGGTGCTCCCTGATTCTGATTTTTTTAAAAACAAAATTACAGATGAAATTGGGATCTCCTTAATTCCCTTTCCAGTAATATTTCCCTCTCTCCTTTACACACTTCTTTGTTATCCAGAAGCAAGCCTATCAGGAATTTTGGTGTGATTCCAAATATGGTATTGTATTTTTACCACAGGTATGTACCCATAAGCATTCATAATGCAGCTTAGAGTATTATAAAAATAGATATAAGTTAGCATATTGTTATACTTTTGCAGTTTGCTTATTAAAACTTAATATCCTATTTTCAAGACTGACTCCATATTATTAAATATAGATCAAATTAATTCACTTTCACTGACTGTATGGCATGATTATACCACAACAATTTCTTCATTTCTCTACTGATGACCATTTGCATTGCTCCTGATGTTTTGGCGCAAATAATATTCAGTTGACATCTGTACTTGACCCCTGGTGCAGGTATGTGAGAGTTTCACCCAGAAACAGAATTACAAGATAATAGGGTACAAGGGTTTATCATATCACTAGCTATTGCCAGATTGTTCCTTTAAAAAGATTACAAAGAAAATTTTGTCTCAAACTTTGTCTTAAACTTAAACTTTGTCTTAAACAGAAGATTTTGTATCTTATAATACAAGACCTCTTTATGGTAAAAGAGAAAATAAGTATTTATGTTAAAATGCCTAGGCATGTTTCTGATAAACTTGAAGAGGAATTAAGATTCTGGAAAGCTAGCTACTCACCCACCTAAATTGTCAGCTAGCAGTCATTTATGAATCTAATTAATGATTATATATAGCTTTTCTTAAGTACTTTTTTCTTTTATGAGTAGGTTAATCTTTTATATTATCTATAGTATACAAACATTCTCACTTTTTCCACATCTTTGCCAAGACTTGTATGGTCACAATTTTTTATCCTTACCAGTCTGATCATTGTAAAAAGGCATATCATTTTTAAATATTTAAATTACTTATTTCACTGATTTTTAGTGAGACTAAACACCTTTTCTTACATTTATGGACATTTGCGTTTCCCGTTCATTGAATTTTCTGTTCATATTCTTTGCCCAGTTTTATCTTGGGTTGTTTGTCTCTTGCTTGTTGATGTAGGAAATTTTTGTGTTACTTATACATATTTCACCTTATGCTTATCTTCAACTTTGTTAGAGTGTATTTTGCAATACAAAAATTGAAACATTTATTTAGTCAAAAATATTTATTTTTTTCAGGATTTCTGCTTATGTATCTTAAGAAATTCTTTCTTATCCTGAGGTCATAAAGATAGCTTCTCATACTTTCTTCTAATTATAAGATTTCATTGATTACATGCAGACCTTTAATCTACCCAGATTTATGTTATCTATATAGTGTCTTTGTTATTCTTGGAAGAAAGGGAGAGAAATGATGGCCAGAAATCAGAATATCAGCTAAACTTTACTAAGAAGTCACAATGGCAGCCACTGTTCTGAGAACTATGTATGAACTTATTCAATCCTCAAACAGCTCTATGAGGTAGTAGCAGATATTATATCCACTGTATAGATAAAGAAACTGAAGCTCAGAGCCAAAGGTTTCAGAACTGGAAAGTGGCACAGTGTGATTTTAAACCCAGGAAGTCTGCTTCAGCCTACTCTTGTAGGCATAGGAGTCAAGGATTCACCTACTCTCCTAGGCATAGGAGTCAAGATAAGTATGTTATCCTATTGTAATACAAAAAACCATAGTTTTTAACAAAACAAAAGATTGCCTCTTCTTTATGGGAAGTTTGTAGTGGGTCTGGTTGGCTCTCCAGAGCAGCAGTCCCCCATGTTGTGGCTCAGAATTCTGTGCCCATCCGCTGGCAACCTAATAATATCAACATTTGCTTCTACAGTTACTATGGTAGGTGAAGAGAAGGGACATGGAGAATCACATAGTTGTTTCTAAAAGCTTCTGCCTGGAGGGACATGTATCCCTTCTCCTGTTTCATTGGTTGAAGCAAGTCACATGGCCAAGCCTTACTTCAGGAGGCAGGGAAATGTTATCTTCTTATGTGCCCAGAGTAGAGAGGAACCAGACATATTGTTGTGTCATTGACCAGCCCTGTAACTTCCAACAGGTCCCTTTGCTTCTAATTTTAATTTTAATATCTGAACAATGACAGGATTCACTCATTTATTCAGTTGGTACCCACTATTTATTGGGTACCACCGTGTGGCCCTGCAAATGCAATAATAAACAGGGTGCAACTTCTGTCCTCAAGTGGGTGGCAATTTAATAGCTATCTTACTGTTGATGTTTAGTTCTAAAATTCCAGGATTCCGTTAAAAGCAATTGCAATAACAAACCTTCTAGAGCATTACATGCTAGAGACTCAGGCATTTTCTTAAGAATTTCTTCCTTTTTGGTGTACGTGAATTCCCTTGGCTGCAGTGTTAACTCATTTCTAGCAACAGATATACACATGTACATCACTTTCAAATTCCTGGTGTATGTGCCTAGTGGTGCATGTGGGGGAAATAAAGCAGACTTTGGATTATTCTCACAGCTATTCTGAATTCAGTGGGCAGAACACTTCATTAAAAGAAAAAAAAAGAAGAAGAAAATCAATTTGATTGAGAAATACCTGGAGAGATAACTTTGCTACATAATGTACATTCCAGATATCAGAGGGTTTTCTTTTTATTACCTATGAATAAATAAAATTACAAAACTAAAGATTTCAAAACCATTTTGATTTGCAGTTAATTTTTCCCTAGAGGAATGTTTATTGATATAAAATGGAAGAAATACGAAGACGCATATTTGTGAGCATGCACAAAACTGGTTTGCCAATTTAAGAAAAAAATCTCTCAGGACTTGAAGCAGCTTGCCAAGTGTTAATTTACTAGTTGCCTGCAGTTAAAATACAATTCACATGAAAAATTTATAAGAAGTTGAGGCATTGTCTTTAATCGTGATGCAACAGTTTAAAATTTGAATGAAATATGCAAAAAAAAATCCACTCTACTTTACATTGATCTGATTATGGGATTTCCTTTATTCTTACTACGGCAAGTTTAATTCTTAAACCAAAGCCAAAAAATAGTGATGCAATAGTTGGACACATTAAATAAATTTCTGCAATAGTTGGACCATTCTAAATAAATTTCTGATTAATCACACCTATTTGTCATTCTTCTTACAATCCTTTCACACTTAAGAGGTATTGAGTCGTTTCACAATTTAACAGGTTTTGATTAATCTGCTACTTGTCTGTACTTTGAATTTATTTAATATTGGTGTGCTTGTTCCCCTTCTAATAGTAAAACAAGGACAAAGACCATGATCATATACTCTCAGAACCTCTGATTTGCCCCGTAAGCATCCAATACCTATTATTGGGCTTTCTTGAAGGCAAATTAAGGGTAATCAGAATCTTTGAATATGTGAAGGGCTTACAGCAGTTTGTTATATTTACTAAGGAGATACCAATAACCATTCTCTATTCTCATTGTCATATTCTCCCTGAGTGATCCGATAATTGCCGTGATATCAAGCATTACCTTATGACTTCTAAATCCATGTCTCCAGTAATGGCTTTCTTCCTGAAGTCCACACAGGCATTTCAGCCACCATCACCATCTGGTTAGCTACACAGATAACTCAGACTCTAAATACATAAATGAGAATGCCTTCTTCCTCCACCTCAGCTCCCTTTGTGGTCTGTTTTTCAGAAGCGTGCCCTCATCCACGCAGCCCTATGATAGCACCTGGAGTTATCCTTGGTTCTTCCATTTTCTTTATCAAGAACCGAATCCTGTGGGTTCTACTTTCTTTAATAGCTCTTGAATCCATCCTCTCCCTACAACTTCCAACTTCAGTTCAGACCTTCATCTCTTACCTGATTCTAGTAATAGCTTCCTAAGCAGCCTTCCTATCTCCAGCCAGGTTTACTTGATTGTTTTGTCCATACGCAGGCCTATGACTTTTCTCATGCAAACCTGCTCACATCAGGTAGATACACTTCCAGTTTCACTCTGTTTGGTGAATGGGTGCAATTCCATATTCTGGTCCTTTTCCAGTTTGGCCGTATGCTCAAGAGGTCTCACTTGTGTCCTGAGAGCATTGCCCCTGTGTCCATACTCCTAAAATGCTATGTCTCAAGCCGTACTTGCCTCAATAGAGCTCTTTCTCACCCTGACCATGCTCCCTCTCTTCTGCCCATCTTATTTTCTCTCTCTCTCTCTTTTTTTTAACTTTGTGGCAATTGTAGAGGACGAAGGGATGAAGAGAAGTGTGGGAGGGAAGAAATGAAAGGCACCAAAGAACTGGAACCCAGTTTCCTGATGCTCTTTCCCTTTTGATCCTAGAGTCCATGATCTGCT
Source organism: Mustela nigripes (assembly GCF_022355385.1). Lineage (NCBI taxonomy): Eukaryota > Metazoa > Chordata > Mammalia > Carnivora > Mustelidae > Mustela > Mustela nigripes. Next base: position 137,166,386 of record NC_081558.1, on the reverse strand, counting down.
TCTGTAAAGACGCTTTCTATGCCATATTGTTTGTGTAGTTTTTGTGTGTCTCTGAGTGGGCTGTGTTATGTCAGTCCGTGAGCCTCAAACAACACTGTTGTGACTCTGATCAAGCTACTCCATAGTATTGGTGCCTCGAATCCATTTTGTTTGGCCAAGTGGGCTGCAGGGCACTTAAACTGACACTAATCCCTTCGTGCCCACTCATGGCCTAGATGGCAGCCTGCATAGTCACAAGAAAACACACACTCCTGGTAGGATACCTCTAATCGCTCCTGTGATCAATAGTTTCCTCTGGTTCTGAGGGCCTTCTCCTGGTGTGCCTTTTAGATGGACTCTGGCAAGGCTTACAGAAAACTGCTCTTTTTAGTTTGAATTGATTCCTCTGGCCTTTGCCTGGGAACTTCCCAAAGCCCTCCACCCATAACTGCAATAAATGCATGTGTCCTAGGTCCTGCCTCTCTCTCTGCTTGCATCTTAATTTGACCTCCCACTGTGGTCCCTAGAGGTGTGCTGTGTACTTCCTCCAGGAGTAATAAATTTCTCTATTTCAATTTCCCTTGTGGTATTTTGTTGAACTGGGACTCACCATCTGGCACCCTGTGCTCCATTTAACAAACATTAATTTAACAGTCATAACAGGCAATGACCCTATCTACCAATATTACTCTGTCCTTTCAATGATTACCACATGAAAATCATTACTTAATTATTGTTTTTTTTAAAAGATTTTATTTATTTGACAGAGAGAGAGAGAGAGAGCACAAGCAGGTCGAGAGGCAGGGAGAGAGAGGTGTGTGTGGGGGGAAGCAGGCTCTCTGCTAAGCAGAGAGCCTGATGCGAGGCTCGATCCTAGGACCCTGGGATCATGACCTGAGCCAAAGGCAGAGGCTTAACCCACTGAGTCACCCAGGTGTCCCTTAATTAGTGTTTTTTGATAATGGTGCAAAAAGGTATAGGAAAGAAGAAAAAAACCCAGCTGTTAAGAAAAAGGCAAACTGTTTCTAGACAATCTTGAATATTAGCTTACAATGTCCAAGGAAACAAACACTTACCTTCTGTTGTGGAAATGTGGACTCCATCATGGCTGTTTCAAAGCTGTGAGCACCTTCTGCCTGGGTCTTCTCCCACAGAGCTCTGAGGAATTGTACAGAATGACTCTGTATGGACAGGGGCTCAGGAAACAGACTCTGAAAGGGCATTAATGAGAAAATCATAACATTATCTCCTGTCTTAACAATATTGTTTGATCAACTACAATGTACTATTTGGGTTGAAATTCAACATGGTTTAAATTTAAGCAAATTAGCAAAAGAAAAAAGTCTATCTTTAAGATCAGGCATATATATTTAAGGTTTTTCATTTTTTTTTAAGATTTTATTTATTTATTTGATAGCAAGAGAGGGAACACAAGCAGGGGGAGTGGGAGAGAGAGAAGCAGACTTCCTGCTGAGCAGGAAGTCTGATGTGGGGCTGGATCCCAGGACCTGATCCCAAGATCATGACCTGAGCCAAAGGCAGACGTTTAAGTGACTGAGCCACCCAGAAGCCCCTAGGCTTTTCATTTTTTTTAGAAAAGTAAAATTATGGAATAGGATTTCAAGCCAGTTGATATTGATCTCTAAATATGCCTAACCTTTGTCATGTAATGTTTACCTTGATCATTTCTCAGGCATGAGAAATGATTTAGAATGTGGTTATTATAAATATTCATATTTATTTGTCAAAAGATCTGAGAATTATGGTATAAAATTAAAACTAGAGTACAAATATCAAGTCTGTTTATACAGATTAGATGATGAAGGCTAGAAATTAAATAACTAAGAGTTCACTAGGCAACAACTCAAATATGAATAGTATAAATGGATGGTAAGGAAACAAAAACACCTTTTTTTTAAAAAAAAGATTTTATTTATTTATTTGTCAGAGAGAGAGAGAGCACGAGCACAGGCAGACCGAGTGGCAGACAGAGACAGAGAGAGAAGTAGGCTCCCTGCTGAGCAAGGAGCCTGATGTGGGACTCGATCCCAGGAAGCTGAGATCATGACCTGAGCCGAAGGCAGCCACTTAACCAACTGAGCCACCCAGGTATCCCAACAAAAACACTTTTAATCTTAAGATGTACAAGAGATAACTATTTCCAGAGCTAGTACTCTAATTTTGGATAAAAAGATTGTTCATGTGAAAATCACATTTATACATATTTCATTCAAGTCAACGACAATAAAATTTTCAAAGGAAAATTTAAATTGTGTTTATATATTTACTAATCAATCATGGATTTAATAGTCATTTAAACATTGTGACATGATATTTATAAAGTGAGAAGTATTTTAATTGGAAGGAACGATTTTATAAAAACATAGAACATAATATAGGGCATAAAATATAATTTACATACATATAACACTATACATTTTATCCTTTATGTGTGAGGTATGATAAAATAATGATACTGGCTTATAAAATTTTATTTTTTGTGTCAATGACTGTCCAAGCATTAGTTTATCAGAACTTAGGTGGTCTGTGTGTATAAAGTATCTATTTATTACATGAAAATTAATAACTTTCTTCCAGAAAAATCTAATTATTATCATCATCAAGATAAACTATTTCTTATGCTGAGTGGGGAAATGTGGAGGATCTTAGACCCCAAGTAAGTGGTCCACAGATCAAAAAAGGCTAAGAGCCATAACAGATAAATTGATTATACCACCCATAATGAGGACACATCTGGAAAATTCTTGATTATTATCAGAAAATTATACAGCATATGATTTTTCACTTAAAGAAGAATAGGACCTGATTCAACAAATCACCATTCCAAAGAGGACCAGTTAGACTGGAATCTGTGAATTTAAGAATTCCATGAATGTGTTAACTTGACAAAGAAAGGCGAAAAGTTTGACCCAGCGTATAAGGGTAGTACTGGGTTTGTAATGATCAAGTCAAAGATTTGTTTTTCTTGACCCCAAAGTCAGGATTCTCCCAGGCTACACAATATCAAGGTTGTAGAAAAAGAAAGGAAACATTGTAAAATGAACAAAGAAGAAAAGCATCATAAACAGATGCTTTCGGGTGATTTTGTTAAAGAGAAAAACAAAGCATCATACTTAGTCAATAAAATAAGACTGAAGGGACAAAAGTAAATCAAGTTGTTTGGTTTATTTTCAGAAAACTGACAAGTAAAGAACAAAGCTAATGATGAAACCAAATACAAACTCACTAATGGAAACTATTTGAAAAACATAAGCAAAGCAGAAGAAAAATAAGGTCATTTCAAGAAAAGGAAAAACAAAATCAATTCTGATTTTTATACTCACATACAATTTGATTCACATCAAAATCTAAGTTGTTTTCTATGAGACATTATTAAGTGTTCTTCTTATTAAATGTTCTTATTAAGTGTTCTTCCTATAGGAAAAGATGGTTTTCCTAAGGCATGTCTAAGCAGCCTCTTTTCTTTCTTAATTACTATAGTTCCATTTTATGATTATGATCTTTTCAACATTAAAATTCATCTCTTTAAAAGAGCTTACCTTTTCTTTATAAGGAATGTAATTGGTTGGTAGGGGTTCTTATAGAAATATTTTATTAATAGAAACAAACTATACTATCATTTGACCTAATTTTTATCTGTTTTACAAATTCGTATTCTGTTTTTCTGCCTCAACTCTCTCTGCTTCTGCCTGAAACCCCCCATTTCATTTTTTAACACATGTGCTACTAGGAAAAGACCACCGAATAGGGGCTAGGTGGCCTGCAGTCTTTATTTAATTTTTTTATCTGTAAAAATGATGGCTCATACTCCTTCTACTACTAACATTTTATAATCTATATTCAACTTTTATTTGAAAGTTAATGTATTCAAGATAAGTATTTCCCAATATTCAAGGATCTCCTCTGATGCTAAAAGCTTTGCATCAAGTAATTCATTAAATTGGAAGTTTCTTTTTATGTAACTTTACCTATATACATAAATTCTATGGGAAAAAAGGACATTCCAGTATCTTAATGATGTCAAAAAGGATATGTTGACACTAAAATTAATTGGAGATCGGAAGGCTGTAGAGAAATAAAGACAAACACTACGTAAGGAAAACTATTCCTCCAAATAAGCTGTTATTGTTGTCATTTAATAAAAAATATTTTTTCTTTCTTTCTTTCTTTTTTTAAAGAGAAGAACATTTTCTTCTTTTTTAAAGCTAAGAACATTCAAGATATTACTAGGCTTGGCCTCCTTAATACTAATCCAAATTTTTTCATAAAGAAACTACCCTAAAATATAAAAAACCCATGTTAAAAATTATTAGTAAAATGTGTATGCATTGCTGTTATTTATGTATGAACTCTAATCAAAGAATAATCTGGTAAAAATGATTATAAACTCATACCCAACTAACTCACTAAGGAGTCATGACAAACATATATATACACACCTGCTGAAAGAGAAACATGATCTGGATCCATGGCTGAGGTTCTTGGCTGATGAGTATAAAACTGGATTTACTGTAGAGGCAGTAATGACCCTTCAGGGAGCAGGTGAAGAACAACTTTGCTACACAACTTCTGACAGAATCTAGAAATGAATAAACATAGCATTACACATAGATTCTTCTAGAGTTGTACTTTACACTTCAATATAGAAACACCTTTAGAAATATGTTCTTCAGTTTCAGTCTGCAAGCGAGTAACTCTGAACAACTGCGTGTTTGGGTTCCATTTCATGGAATGTAGATTTAACTAAAGAGGTCTTCAACAAGTTATATTTTTTCTATCCTCCTCTCTCTTCTTCTCATTTATAAAGCATCAGGAATCTCCAAACAACACACCTGGAAGAAAGAAGACCTGTCACCAATAAAAAGGGAGAAGAGTGTTATTACTATCTGATTGGGCACTTTGAAATGATAATGTGGGAAGGATAAACAAATGCATAAAGAAAACCCAGGCATCTTCTGGGCAGTGGGTAGTATGCCATGAGCCAGTAACATTGTTCTCTTGGTTGTATAGGGGCCACAAAGATAGCCTCCAGAATAACTCTGCCAGTGGTGTGGCTTCCTGTGAACTAGCCTGGTGTGGTTTGAAAGTTTATCTTATACATTCAAGAAGTTCAGTAGGGAAAATTAATGAGATCATTTTTTAGGGATAAGGAGCCAGGGAGGGTGGTGGTGGTGGTGGCATAGAACATGGATTTATTGGAAAATTGGATTTAAAGGTGTTTCTATATTGGAGCAGAAGTGGCAAGAAGCCACAACAACTAGGAGGAGCCATTTAATTTTTACACCCTACAGGATGGGTGTTATTATTTCTATTTTAAAACTGAGGAAACTTAACGCATTAGTGGATCAGCTTAGTGAACCACTAAGGAAACTTACTGCATTAATGGATCACTTAGTGAACCAAGGTGAATGCCTTGGACAGATGAGTGATGCTCAGGGAAAGAAAAACTGTGGCAGAGCCAGGATTTGAACTCAGCTGAGCTGATGCCACATTAAGATGCTTTAGGCTCTAGCATACTGGGAATTTTTAGATCTGTCATATTGATAAAGCATGAGGTATTTATTCTTTCAGAATTAAGCTGATATTTTTAATGAAATATTTTGAGAATTAATGGATTTTAGTATGCACTACTTTTAAAAATGGAAATATGGGTTACAGTTTATTAATAAAGTTGATGGGGACCCTAATTAAGAAGCAGTCAGTCCCTAAGTAGCAGTCACACCTATGAGGGTGCTTGGGGTCCCTAGAGGATTGGGGAGTCCTATCTGTGCACTATAAGGACTGAGATGTGAGGAATGACAGGCTTATTAGGAAGAGCTTAGACAAAATTAAGGAAGAGTGACCAATGACATATTAAGGAAGAGGACAAGGCATTAGAAATAAAGTCACCTGTCAATTTAGAAATATATATAGAAATCTTAACAATTAACAACTTTCTGTCATTCTGAAACACTGGTGTGTAAGAGGATATTTTTGTGAAGTTAATTGTTTTGGAGAATTAAAAAAATTGGGTTGAGCATTCAATATCCTTGTATAAAATCAGAAATCATTTCTGTATTCTGTGGGTGAATGAATTATGAGATATAAAAATTGATTGAAGTTTCAGTGGAAAAGACCAAGAGGCCCTCCATTGAGAAAGAAAGAGCTCAATGTATAGAATTGAGCATAATATTGGCTTAAAATTGCCCTATCAGAAATTATTTGATTTGGTAGCTAAAAATCCTTTTTTGGTACAGATGTTCTGGAAAATTGGATTTAAATTAATCACTACTAGAGAAATAGGAATCCAAGTAGCCCACAAAAGCACACACAAAAATGATACTTGAAATAAAGCTATCTGTGATGTATATGCTGAGACAGCAAATAGTGTGTTTTGCTTTAGTAGAAGGGTTCAAAAGAGAACAAGTTCTTTTCTAAAAACCTATGCAGTAGCTTGACAGTCACAAGTTGGACTTCAGGCCTCTACCATGAAAAAAGTTTTTGTATTTCCCTTTCCCTAAATATTCTCACTGCTCATTCATGTTTTATTCTGCAAATTAAAATTGATTAGATATATTTTACTGACCTGGAGTCTACCAGTTTCTATACACAAACTACAGGGGTCCCAGATCACACAAAATAGGCAAAGCAGTAGAAGATAGAGGTCTTAAACTTAGAAGCAAATATGCTGGCTATAAAAATAACCTGGTTCTGAGATATCTTCTGTTAATGCTTTCTATAACCTGATCTGTAGCAATATTTTTTCCTCACTTTTTTCAGAGCTGTCCTAACTTGGAAAAAATTCCCACAACATTAACACTTGTTTTTCTCTGCAATTTTCTCCCTCATGTTCACTCTGTGGTATTGAATGGTAGGCATGCAGTAAATGGTTGTTGGATGAATGAATGAATGTCAAACACTACAGGGAGAGCAAGAAAGGTCAGAATGTTGACCCTGCTCTTAAGAAGCTTACAGCCAAATGGGAAAGACATCTATAAGCAAAACATAAACTGTTTTAAGTTCATGGGGTAATGGAGGGACACAAAATTCTGACTGCTCAGAGAAATGAGTAGCTATTTTATTTGGAGAACAGGGGAATCTTTTTGGAAGAGGAAATATTTGAGGTCACTTTGAAAGATAACCATGATCTTGAACTTAGAAAAAGTTGGGAGGAGAAAAGCATTTTAAGCATATGGAACATCCAGAAAAAAAATCATATAAAGCATTAAGTTTAAGGTAATTCCAGATGGTAAGGTTAGTGTATCGGGGTCACTATGATATCTTTTGCTTATACAGTTATTGTCCAAAGGGTTATTTATTTTTACAGAGTACATGTTGGAGGTCATGCTTTGCTAAATATAGAATGCTTTGTATATACCATATCTGATTATTTCTTTCTTTTGGTAGACAACAGCCTATCTTTGTAAAAATCAAAGGATTTGTTATGGTCTTTATAAATGCTGAAGTTAACATTAACATCAATAATTGTATAATATAATGTGTTATAAGTTGAAATATCCAAAATATATACATCACACACATGCGTAGATTTAAAGGTATGATACAAAATTCAAGAATAGGTTCCAGCTCAAGATGGCAATATAAGAAAACCTTGAACTCACTGATAAGCAATATGCTTGATAAAGAACTTAAAGCAATGATCTCAAAAATACTAACTGGGCCGGAGAAAAGAATGGAAGAACTCAAGTGACACCTTCAATAAAAAGATAGAAAATAATAAAAAGAACCAATCAGAATGGATGAATACAATAATTGAAACAAAAAGCACTAGAGGGAATCAACAGTAGATTAGAAGATGCAGAAGACTGTACCAGCAATCTGGAAGACAGAGTACTAGCATACAAGCTGAACAGTAAAAAGAGAAAAGGATTTTTAGAAATGAGGATTAAGGGATCTCTTGGACAGTGTCAAGCCAACAAACATTTGCATTGTAGGGGGTCACTGAAGAAGAATTGAGAGAGAGGTGTAGGAAACTTATGTCAAGAAATAATAACTGAAAACTTCCTTAACTTAGGGAAGGAAATAGATATTTAAGTCCAAGAAGCACAGAGTTCCAAATGAGAGGAACTCAAGGAGGTCTACACCACAGCACGTAATAATTAAAATGTCAAAGCTTAAAAAGGAAAAGGGATCATAAAAGCAGCAAGAAAGAAACAAGAAGTCACCTCAAGGGAAAACCTGTAAGACTGTAAGATGAATTTTCAGCAGAAACCTTGCAAGTCAGAAAGAAGTGGCCTGGTATGTTGAAAGCGCTTAACGTAAAAAAACTACAGCCAAGAATACTCTACCTGGCAAAGTTAACATTCAGGTTTGAAGGTGAAATAAAGAGTTTCCCAGACAAACAAAAAATAAAGGCATTTATCACCACTGAATCAGCCTTATAAGAAATGTTAAGGGGATTTCACTATTTGCAGATGACATGATACTACATAAAGAAAACCTAAAGATTCCACCAAAAAAAAAAATTACCAGAAGTATTGTATAAATTCAGTGAAATGGCAGAGTACAAAATTAGTACATAGAAATCAGTAGTGTTTCTATACACTAACAATGAAATCACAGAAAGGAAAATTTAAAAAGTAACACGATTTATAATTGTTCCAAAAAGAATATAGTACCTAGGAATAAACTTACCTGAAGAAGTGAAACACCTGCACTCTGAAAACTGTAAAACACTGATGAAAGAAACTGAAGATGACACAAACAAATGGAAATCTAGTCCATGCTCATGAACCTATTTTGATATACTGTTATGAATGTGAGTCCATAGTTTATTCAGATTTCCTTAGTTTATTCTTAGTGTCCTTCTTCTGTTTCAGCGTCCCATTTAAGATACCAGGTGACATTTATTCATTATGCCATCTTCAGACTCTTCCTGGCTGTGGCAAATTCTCAGATTTTCTTTGTTTTTGATGACATTGACTGTTTTGAGGAGTACTTTTGGTATGTATTTTGTGGGATATCCCTCAGATAGCATTTGCCTGTTTTTCTCTTAGGATTAGACTGAGATTTTGAGTTTTACGGAGGAAGACCACAGATACAAAGCGCTATTTTCATCCTAACATGTCAAGAGTACCATTTGATCATCATAGCTTAATAAATATTGATGTTGACCTTAATTGCCTGGCTGAGGTAGGTTTTACCAGATTTCTCTACTTTAAAGTTATTCTTCTTTTTTCCCCTTTTCACATTACACTCTTTGAAAGGAAGTCATTATGTGTAGAGCACACTTAAGGAATGGGGAGTCAGCTCCACCTCCTTGTGGGGAGAAGAGCTACATAAATTATGTAGGATTCTGGACAAATTTATCTCTTCTTTCTTCAGTTATTTAATTCAAAATGATTTAATAATTATTTTATCAGTATACACTTATGATAATTTATTTTGTATTTCAGTACTATTTTATTTTGTTTGTTGCTCTAATTGTTTCAGCCTTGGCTATTTGGAACTCTTTCAGTTGCCTTCTGTGTTCATTTGGTGTGCCCCCAACACTGTGTGTGGTTTGGCTTTGTTTTGTTTTTGATCACTTACCTACTTCCTGGGACTAAAAGATGCTCCAGACTCATCACGATTGTTTTCTGTCCTGTGATAGAATCAGCTGTTTCTCTAAGGAGTTCTTTTTATTGGAGAAGAGTATTAGAAACTGATATCTGGGTACTGGGGTGTCATTGCCCTTTGGCCCTCTCAGCTGTCAAAACAAGGAAATTATGTGTGTACACTAATCTGGGTATGTACATATGTCTGTATTTTCATAAATATCTATCTGTATCTATGTTAAGCTAAATATGGGTTCATACCAATGACTTCATTTCATTACTATATGGCTCATTCTAGCCTCTTCTCCTTACTTATCTGAAAATTCCTGCTTCAACAGTGAGAAGCCTGGCTCTCACTTTGTAGTATTTTTATCTGTCTACTATAGAAGGTAAAGATCACTCTCTCTCCTTTCCTTCCTCCTTTCTGGCTTTCTTTCTTAAAAATCTTTATATATTTAGCATCTACTATAGTACCTGGTATAGAGACTTGGTATAACAATGATAATTTATTACACTCTATCTGTTCCTTCTGGAACAAAGATAAAACTGTAGGATAACCCCATGAACATAGTGAGAAATTATAGCAGTAATAATACAATATTAACTTCTATGTTGAAATTTTACTTCACTTTAAACAATCCACAATGCATATCTAATATGAGAGATACATTTGCTAATGTGAACATTCTACCTTAGTTCAGTCACTTGTATTTTAGCTGTTTTCCAGATGCCAGTATCTTCTTATGTTATGATCTTGCAAAATAAATATTTATTTTATTCATGGTTGTAAAGTGCTTAAAAAAAATCTAAAAAGTATACCAACTAACATTTTGGAAACCATAAAATTAGAAATGGTCCTAAATAACATCCTGAAATTTCAAAAAGAAGTTATAATTTTATAGTACTATTTTAAAAGTCTAGTAGAAATTCTAAGTCAAACAAAACTATAACCAAAAATAAAAATTAGATTTTAGTTCATATGTGTACGAGTGCATGTGAATTGCTTGAAATAAGTAAGTCAATGTGTGAAACAACTAATATTAGTATTTATTCTCTTACCACTTTGTTAGATGTTTTATATAATTCAATCAACCATTCACTCCTTGTAAGTATCTATGAGAATCTCTTTTCACTTAAGATATTAAAGGGTCAGAGATTTAAGGGACTTAATCAAGTAATAAGATGTGGAACTATGATTTGGACCCAAGTTTATTAAAATGCCAAACCTATACTTTGTTCATAAAGAGATACTACCTCCTTGAAAGCCACACTGTCTAAAGACTGGAATCTGCCTCCCAAGCTGAGCTATCTGTAATTTTTGCAGGGACAAGATCAAGAATCCAAGATAAATTGTCAGTATCTTTAACAAGACCATATAAGTTGTCCAGCTCTAGAAATGTAACCTAAGGCTTTAATTTCTATGTAATTTCTATATAGCCAATGTAATTTTTTTAACCTGGGAGTAGGACAAGTCTTCATAAATCTTAAGAACTGTGGCAAATTTATAAAGAAAAGTTCTTTACAGGCCTGTGTAAAATGGCAGTAATTGGTCTCTTTTATCTTCAGTGTGCTAAGTAGAAGAGGTTCTAAACCCCATAGGAATTATCAAAATGGCTATGCTTAGAATTTCTTGAGGTGGACAAAACTGTGGAATCACATGAAGGAGGATTGTGGTGGTAATTTTAATGCCCCATGATGCTCTGCTAGCTGCTGACAAGTATGACTTTTTTCTAAATATCTATATTGGATCTGAGAAACACATCATTCTTCTTGGGAGACTAGATACTTATAACGCATCACCCAGGGTGGTTCTTATACATAATCTATGCCATTATATACTTTTTATTTAGAGATAAATGCCTCTTAAGAATAAATAGAGAATACAGCTTTGACTGTTTATATATATGGCTAGTAGAAATATCAGAGAGTTAGCTTTATTTTTCAGAAAAAAGAATAAGCTAGCTCTTGTTTTGAATTTATTACTGAGCTCACACTTTGGAACATCTCTTCCAGCTAAATAAGGACCAAATAAATGTATCTGGCTTGTTTCCCAGGTATTTTAGTTGAGCTATTTGTCTCCATATCCAAACTACATTTCTAGAATGATTTGTAAAAACTCAAACACAGGAATATATTTGCTGAAATTGCTAGACTGAAAGGATTCATACATTGAATATATCACATATATGCAACAAATTCAGAGAAGGCTTTTTGAGGGACTTAACAGCAAGGGAGATAATCTTCATTGACTCCTTACTTTGTACATAGGTATAAACATAACAAATTGAACCTTTATAAAGTAGATCTTGTTATCCTCATTTTAGAGAAGGAAATTTCAAGATCAAACTTCCAGGAAGCAATTGAGCTGTAATTTGAACCCAGGTTCCAAAGTCCTTTTCTTTCCAGTATATTATTGAATGGTTCAGATAAAAACAGAGGTAATAGAAGTACCTCAAAATGGAAGTATGGGGAGCACCTGGGTGGCTCAGTGAGTTCAAGCCTCTGCCTTTGGCTCAGATCATGATCCCAGGGTCCTGAGATCGAGCCCTGTATCCGGCTCTCTGCTTAGCAGGGAGCCTGCTTCCGCCTCTTTTTGCCTGCCTCTCTGCCTACCTGTGATCTTTGTCTGTCAAATAAATAAAATCTTTAAAAAAAAAAAAAGAAAAAAAAGGAAGTATGGTTCAATGGAAAGATCATTGGCCCAGAAATTAGATCACCAGCATCTTATTGGGTAGCTTCCTGTCATCTTTCTCTCTGTCCTCTGGCTTCTTATCTGTAAAATGGTGGCCAACCAAAAGCTGATCCAGAAAGTACTTTTTAAATTTTACACTTTTATTTGCTTATTATCTTTCGCTCTCCTAGATTGTACGTTCCTTGAGGGTAAGGATTCTTTTATTGTGGTAAAATATATGTAAAATGAAATGGACCATTTTAGCTATTTTTAGGTGCACAGGTCAACGGCAATAAGTACATTCATATTATTGTACAATCATCACCACCATCATATAATATAAAATATATTTATTATATTACTATATAAATAAAAAATTAGACTCTGAAAAACAAAGATGAATTTCTGAAATGACTTTGAAATGATATCAAATAATTCTTTAAGAGTAGACATTGCTTTAGTCATTGTGGTACTTCCAGGGCTTTGATCTACAGCAGGAGCTCAGAAGTGTGAGTTGTTGAACTGATGTGTGCTTAAGAAAAAACTACCAAATTTCTCAGTTGATAAAGAATCTAGGGCAGGAAAGTGATGGGAAAAGAAACTGTGTCTTATTTTCACTAAGTTCTACTTACAGCATTATTGATTGAGAAATAGTCTCTTCTCAGCAGCGGCTGGCCACAGGCCATATCACATGCACATGTGTGCGACATCCACATCCAGAGCCAAAGTACAAGGCTCATTTTTCTGCTTACAGCAAAAATTCTAGTCGGTTCCCAAATAAGCATGACAGATGTTTTTATTTGGAATCATCCAAAAAATGAAAAAGTTATTTTGCAAGTGATTGCTTTACTAATACAAATAAATTCAGAGAAGCAAAGGGAAATTTGGTAATTGCACATTCAGAAATGTACAAACCATAGTTGTACAAAGTCCTATTTCTTTGACCCTGGTTTTAGAAAAAAAGTCAAAATTATATTTTCATATATGAACATATATATTTATATAAATGCATGGAAGAAAGATCTGTAAGACTATAGTTCAATCATTGATAGTGATTATTCTGGATTGAGAAGTGGGACTGGACATGCGGAGCATACATTTTTTTATTCCATACACTTCTATTATTATAACTGTCTCGTCATGGGTTTATATTTGTGTGTACCTACATAATTTAAAAAGAAAAAAGATCATATACAATGAAAAAGTGGATATTGATTAAGTAAAGTGATTTTAATAATATCTCACTAAATTACCATGCAATGGAGCCAATATTTAGTTTTTAAAATATTTTTCTTTTATGGCTTCCTGAGTTTACAACATTTGTCCTAATTCATGTGAACCTCCATATACTTATCAGTCAGTTGCGTGTGACAGTGGTGGTAGGATAGACATCAGATGATGATAGCAGTAACAAAGAGAAAGATAAAGTAAAATAGAATTCAGTTGCCCAAACTGGATTAGGTAGCATCACAAAAGCTTTGCTAGCAAAACTTCTGTCTTAATGAAGGATATTAATATGTAATTTTCTCCCTTTAGTCCATCAACCCGTGAGCCTGGAGGACTTGCATTATAGATTGGTGGTATGGAGCAAGTGGCAGCTAGGTCAATTGTATGGTTGGTAGGGAAAACATAACATAGAGGAAGTAGAAGAGAAGACTTTTCAGTTCGGGTAGGAGAGATTGTGGAGAGAAGGAGAGAGACAAGTGTAAAGCCTTCAGATGCAGGTCCTGACTTTCCCGTCTTTGTGCTTCAGTCTGTTCAAGAGGGAATATATTAGATAAGTTATGGTCACACTGGGGGCAATGGTGATCTTTACCAAGGAGATCCATTCCCAGGTGGCACTCACCACCAATATAAGGCAGCCAACTTAGTTACAAGCATAGCTCATGGAGCTAAACAAAGAATGCCTGAGGTTCAACTCTCATGGACCACCCTTGCCTCTCTTATTGAGTGGACAGGAGGAAGAAGAAGCTGCGACTGTTATTGGGCAGCTTTTCAGAGAAATCACTACAATGCATGTGGGGGTGGAAAGCTCCACATGGTGGACTCCAGGGAGCATTGTCAGAGGCAGAACTTGGACGGGCCACAGCACCAGTGGGTGCTGAGATGGGGTCGGAGTGACCAGGTAGAGCTATGGGCCTGTCCCTGTGCAGAGTTCTTACATGATATTACACCTCTTTAACCTTAAGTTGGGAGAGGGTGATCAGGCAAACAAAGGACACTATCCTCTAGGCAAGAAGACACTATTTCTCCACCCTCCACTTCCAGGCCCAGTGCTTTCTTGCCATCACATAGAAAGAGCATGCCACCTTAGGGAGATAAGCATAGAAGGAAGTAAGACAAAGAACATGTTCAACAAAATGAGAGATAGTTTCCTAAATGCTCTATTCAAATGATCGCATGGAATTAAATTTAAATGAGACTCAATTAATTTCTCCCCTCACTAGCCAGTGGTTAGTTACTCCTTATGAGTTCTGGACAAAATGACCATATATTTTCTCTACAAGTATGAATTATACTGTGCAATTTTGTAATATCACAATAAATGAAAAGTAATGATAGATATTATGATGATAGATGAGAGATATAATAGATAGATAGATAATGATAGATATAATGATAGAGAATAAAAGTATGCTGAATAAGAAGACTCAGGTGGAGAAAGAAATCATGTTCTAATAGAAAGTCAGAAATTCTTATTAAGAGTCACACAGCAAAGGATAGAGGGTAGGGAGTCAGCTTAGGGAAGGATATTGGACACTTGCTGGCACATGAGGGCTAAAATCCAACCACACACAGTGGAATGTAGTTAATGTCTCTTGTAAAATATGCTTGTAAATTTCTTATGTGAAAACTGTTTAGAAATTATACCAGCTTATTATTTCATGTCACTATTAAAGAACAGAATGAGACTTGCCCATTAACTTTCAGGTGATGGAAAATCTTGCATGCTCACATACAATCAATCTTTCCACCCTGACACAGGGAGGAAAAGCCCCTCTCACAAGCCAATCTAGGGTCAATTGCTTTGACCCAACATTTAAAGACCAGTCCTTCTCCAATGTGGTGGTTAAGAACACAGATTCTGAGCTAGACATTCCTACTTATGAGCTTTATGTCCTTGAGAAAGTTATATACCTCTCTGTGACTTGATTGGGAATAAGAACACATAATTTTAAGGGCTGTTTAGGGTGATTAACCACCTTGGCTTGCTGGGAACTGAGGTGGCTGCTGGGATGTGAGACTTTCCATGTTAAAACTAGGAAAGTCCTGGAAAAACCAAGAGGTACTGGTCACCCTGGTTAATATGAGCACAAAAGGAGTTAAGTCACACGAAGTTCTCTAATGGAAGTGCACTTGGCACAGAGCAAGTGCTTAGTAATGGTTGTTACCATTATCATGATCACTATTACAACTAGTACTATTGAATATAAAAAGAGGATTTCTTGGCCAAGTGGAGTGTTTCAACATTGCCATAGTGCTGTTTGGATTAAAGGGGATGAAAAAGGACCCCTGGGATCTCTAGGTCTCTTAAGTGTCCTGAAATTTTTGCCTAATTGTTTATTTAAAAAGAACTTAATACAGAGCTAATACTGAAGTTCAGGCTGGAGTAAAATTCTATGTAATTGACATAAATCTCTGGAGACATGACAGAAGAAGATCTGGCAGGAAGGAAGATCTAGCAATAGTGTTTGAAGTCATCCACTAGGGTCCCTCTGAAATCCTCCAAAGTTCTAGTGTTCCAGACAGGAGCAAGTGAGACTTTTGATGCTAATGCTATTTTGAAGCTCCGAAGCACAGAAATGTGGCAAGAATGCCACTAGGAAGCTCTGAGAAAAGCTTTGACATTTGCTGCATGCAGAGCAAAGTAAGTGAGAGAAAGACTTTCTTGCAGCAGAATAAGGAAAAAATAGCTAACATTAATAAGTTGGTTTTTATATGTTGGACACCTGTTCTTATATATTTTTAAAGATTATTTGTTTATTTATTTAGGAGAGAGGTCAGAGCAAGTGAGAGCATGAGTGGGGTGGGGAGGGGCAGAGAGAGAGAGAGAGAAGGCAGCAGGGAGTATAGGACACTGTTCTAAGAGCTGTATGTGTGTATTCCCACTTACTGTGTTAGTCCACAACAATCCTGTAATATGGATACTTCCAGTTTAGAGAAAGAAGCTGAGTCTCAAAGATATTAAGTAATTTGTTATGTTTAGATTAAACAGCAATTAATAACAGTTGAAGTCAAAGAGGGATTTAATTTACACCTAGGCATTCTTAATTATGTAAATCCCATTATAAATTGTGTATCACTTTCATTTACACAGTATTTAGAGATTCATTGTTAGTCAGTTCTTGGTTTTGATTGCAGTTTTGATCTTTATAGTAAAATTTGAGGAGTTATGTGGTAGCTTCCCATTCATGCTCACACCTCTCTTGAAGGACACACACGTGATTGACCCATGAAATCCCTGCTCAAGATATTACTGTTCCCCAGGGGGAACCATCTGAACTGGAAGCATAGCAGTCAAAGAAATAAATCAAGGAGATAAACTGCCTCTGTCAAGTTAGCTTTGAAAACTAGAAAGCTTACAGTAGAAGCAAAAGTCATAATAATAAAATTATTTTTCTATAAATCAACGTTACACATGGCAGAGGTCAATATATCTTCGAAAACCTTAGTTTCCTCTATTGTTTCCTTCAACTTGTATTATAAGTTCAACTTGTTTGATTCTTAGGTAACCTACAACCCAGGGATGATAACATTAATCATCATAATTAACATTAATGAGAGTCATTTTTTTTAACTCTTTCTGGTAAATTATTTCTACCTTCATTTTCATATTGCTGCCTAGAGAAAAAGTTATAATAAAATAGAGTAGCAATATTTTTCAACTTCCAGAAACTCAACCTTCTGGTTGTAAATGTGGAACAAGTGGTTATATATTTTGTTCCATAGAGGAAGACAGAAAGATCTATTGAAGAACGAAAGTGGGAGTGAATAGAGTTGAATTATTCCTGCCTCAATTGGCTAATTTTCAGTGGTCTGTGGGGTAGCATAAACTTCAAGGTGAGAAGACAATCAGCATGCGTCCAGCAGAGACTGCAGTAGTGGCCCATGGCCCTCAGAAACTCTGGCATGTTAAATGTTTGCCTTGTGTGCAAAATCTGCTAAAATCCCAGAGTTGTCGTTTTCTTTCTTATAATACAGGACTTGCAAAGGAACCAGCTCAGAAACTATTCTTTTCTATACCATCTTGAGACTCAAACACCCTTGAAAGCATGGCAAAGCTCACTATTCAATTTCCCCATGCATTTAGATCATAATGGCTTAATTTTGAAATTAAATGTTTCTACACCAGCAAGGCCTCCTCTATAGTCAATTTTTTTTTTTTTTTTTCACTGAAAGCCCTGTGTGATGTTCTGAGAATCAGAAAGTCAAGATGAGAGGTATCTGAAAACAGTTGAGATATTTAAACCCTATCTATATATTGTGTGATAGCATCTTTATCAAATGAAATTGGGCTTGTGTCCCCCAAGAGAGGACTTTTCACATTCATGAATTCACAATCATCTAAGCAATCATACAGCATCTGGTACTGTTCTGTATGAAAAATTCTATAAGGAAACATTTCATTATTGTTGAGTGCTGGGCTGGTCTTCTGATTTGAGAGAAGCAGAAGAAAAAGAGCAAGTGAGATAAATGATGGATCCAGAGTCTTTCCTAGGATTTGGGTGGCACAGGGGCAAGAAGTGGCAAATGTGCTGTTTCTGATTTCACTTACGAGGAGCCTGAAATGGCCACAGTGCTCCTGGTACAAATACCACAGAACTTGCCCTTGCATAGGCCGGCCCTGGCCCACCTATGAAGAGCAACAATCTCTGATGGTGGGCTTTGCTTTCAGAACCAAGGTAGGCAGACCTGGTGGTTAACCAGAATGCTCTGTGACCACTCATGCTACTGAGCTGGAAAGAGTCTAGGTTGGGATGATCAAAGAGGGAGAAACATGGGCAGTAAGCATGGGTCTTCACTTTCTCCCCACTGCTGGGATCCATCTCATCTCCTCAATGAATTGGAAGCTGACTTTGAATCTTGCTTAACTGCTGCTAGCGTCCTTCCATCTGGAGATTGGCCCTACTCATAGATTTCCTTTGTCCACTTGAATGGACTATGCTGGCAACATGCCTTTGGCATTCATTTGCTGCCAAGAACTGCATCTGTCCAAGAGTTCTGGTTGCCCTGCAAACCTCATCCTTTCAGATACAACTCTAGGCCTTATCTGCGGGGTCACTGCTTGTAGCCACACAGGCTTTCTCTACTGTGTGAGTCCAGGGGATGTCATTCTCACAGGCCATGGTGTAAATGGTTCCTTTCTGGAGTTGGCCAATGCACAGGACCTTCTGGAGTGAACCACACTCCCTTGGACAGCATCATTTGGGGGTGGTCTGGTGCTCCCTGGAGGAGGCTGACATTCTGTTTTCAGTTTTTTCTCATTCATGACTCTGACTCCCATTCTTTGTGCTTATGATATTCTTTACTTCTTTCAACCTCCTGCCTGCTTAGAGGCCAAGCCCTTTTTTTATGATTCAACCAAATCTAATTTAGCTTACTAAGGAATGAAAGACAGGGAGGGAGAAATGTATTTGAAAAATTGCATATATCTCTTATTCCAACAGAAGAAGACTGCAGAAGGCCATAGGACCTCTGACCACAGCAAATCACCTTACATAGCACAGTGAATTTACACTGAAAAGGAACTTATAGTTATAGTTAAGGAACTTATAGTTATTTCATAGCCTATGTGCGTATGTTTAATGGTAGTTGGGCAAGTAAATAATAAAGCCAATAGAAATATCCTTGTACTTTGAAGATGCAAATAAAAATAGTGTGTTCCGTAGGAACCAAAACTTTATGAGCATTGTTCTGAGAACCTGAGAACATGCTGCCATAAGCACATTAGCTTTATTATCACAGGACCAGATCAGCTTAGCCTAACAGCACATAAGGTAACAGGGCAGATTCCGCAGCTAGGTAACCTGGGATCAATTTCAGGTCTACCATCTATCTGCCAGTTATATGATCTGGGGCAAATTTTGTTTTTCTTTTATATTTAAGTTTCTGCATTTGTAATTCAGGAATAGTTATCCTTCACTCAGTGATAAAACCATCATATTAATTGTGAAGGAGATGTACCTTGATAGTGACATGGGCACTTGATAGTGACAGGGGACCACTTTCCTGGTCCCCTGATTGAACAGACAGATGAGCAGCGACTCTTACAAATACTCCCCAAATTGGGATTATTTCTGATCAGGTGACTGATTGCTTATCATTACAGAAAAAAGTTATGATAGTAACATTACTCATATTTTTGTATTAATTTCAATACTGTTTCTAATATTTCCAGGAATTTAGCCAATACTACTCTCAAAATAGACATAATGAAATTGAAAATTATGAGACTAATTTAAAATTGAGCTTACCTTTAAATGACTATCCTGAAACTTTTATTAGTGGTTGCCACTAGAAAGAATGCACCCTCCAACTAAGCACTTACACATCACAAACCCTCCGGTGGGAAGTTCATTAGGCAGAGCTCAACTGCTTCTCACTATGCACCCTTGACAGTCTCCAAATATGATTTAGATGTCCAAACAGTAATGCAGAGTAGTCAACATCAATATGGCCAGAAATAAATCTGGGATAGTTTCATAGAAGCTAGCATAATTTGCAGAAGTGAAAGTAATTTTGGAATTTATATGAATTTAAAATCAAATACATACATATCTCTCTATTTTTTTTCTGATGCTAATGTAGTTGATTTCTGGCAATGATACAGAGTCACTTTGTGGTCACACTGAGTCAGTGGAAGCCCATGTGTTATAAATAAACATTTGGCTCTACCAAGCAGAGATTTATCAAAAGCTGTGCAGAGGCAAACAAGGCAGGCAAGCTGTGATCCCCTGCAGGTACCATTCCATGTGCGACCAATTACTTTAAGATTCTGCAAAATATATAACAGCAACCAGATTTAGGGCATAGAAAATTTTAGGAAATTTTATTATTAAACTCCACTAAAATGAGTCTGTTTACATGTTTTCTCCCTGAGGAAAGAAGGACAAGCCTAAGATTATCTGCATGCAAGTTATCAATCTTACTACTCTCCAGCTGGCAATTCTGAACTGAGACCTTCTGGCCTAGCCACCACCCATCAGCCTCATAAGAACACTCCTAGGAGAGTGATATGTATTTACTAAGATGTTTGATGATGTCAAATATGTTAGTGCAAGATATATGGTAACACCACAGAGTATATATCAACTGCTTCAGACTCTTTGAAGCTCTTGCAAGAGGTGACCTTTAGCAACTCCTAGCTAAGCCAGGATGTCCACTGGGGATTTATTCTAAGTTGGTTTCATAATCATGTGTCTGACATGGGAAAATTAGGGAGCATTTTGCCGAATGAGGACTCACTAAATAGAAAGTAGCTAATTTAAATTCTGGGGATATACCATGAATTTGGAAGCTAATTTTAGAACATAATTCTAGTTTTAAGGAAAACTCAATACTGCAGTCTATAAGTATGACTGTAAGCATTTGAGGAAGGCATTTTCATGTAAACTATACTCTTAGAGCATAAATTCTGAAACATGTTACAGATTACCTTTCATTCGTGTAGATGCTGTAACAATATAGAAAGCTATTAAGCTTGAAGAAGGTTGATTTCATTTGTTATCCTGTACAAGGGAAACACCTAGCATCATCACTGTCATTAATACATATTTTGGCAATTTACCAAGTACAGAGCATTGATCTAGGTATTGAAACTATAAGGAGATTCAGTGAAAGTCTTATCACTTATAAAGAGATATTAGGAAAATAGGAATATAAAAAAAATAACAATCCAAGGTAAAGTGCAGGATAAGTAGTATTTGGAATCACTAAGGAAAGAAGAGGTAAGACTTGATCTAGACTTGATGAGCCTAGATGTACGGAGTGGAGGACACCTAGAGGAGTCATAGTGTGGGCAAAGGCACGGAGGTATGAATGAAAGCGGCACATCCGGAAAGGCAGTGTGGGATAGACTGGCAGTGACATGGCCTTGAATCCAGGGTTGAATCTCGACTCTGCCCCCTACTGGCTGTATTACCTTGGTCAGGCTATTTGACTTTCTGAGTCTACTTTCTCATCGATAAAATGAGGACAATCATAATTAGACTGCAGGTTTTTCATCATGGTTAGATAAGTTTATTCAGTTATTTTTTAATCAATAAATATTCCTTATGGTACATTGAGTAAAGTTAGCCATTCTTACAAATAATATGTTGATTCACTTGGAAAGAGCAAGTCCATGTGGGAAATTACTGGACCCTAAATCTGGAGGCATAAGCTGCATTCAAATACAAATGACAGTCACTGTCAGTTGATAACCCTTATAATACTAACATGGA
Organism: Mustela nigripes; assembly: GCF_022355385.1. Classification (NCBI taxonomy): domain Eukaryota; kingdom Metazoa; phylum Chordata; class Mammalia; order Carnivora; family Mustelidae; genus Mustela; species Mustela nigripes. The sequence continues at coordinate 137,144,736 of NC_081558.1, read as the reverse complement.
TAGAAAGGAAAACCAATAGCAAAAACCAAGTTGTGGTCTATTTCTATTATTTATAATCTGTATATTACTTTGTTAAATAATTTACAGACAGTTCCTTATTTTCTTGTTCATTTTTACAAGTGTAGGGATTAGTTGGGAAGAAGGTTGTCAAAACTAAAAAAATAAAATCCAAAGTATCCAGACATACAAAGTTTAGAGTGAACTAATAGCGCTTATAAAAATTTGTTTTTCTGAGCAGTAAAAAAAATAAGTATTAAAGGGGTTTAATACAGTATAGACATACACTTGTAAGAATTTTCAAAAGATCATTTTTCAACATGCATTTACTGAGTTCCTACTGGATATGCAGTAGTAAATGAAATAAGTGTTATTTTGTTTAGTGGAGGAGAAAATATTGAATAATACACAAAGGAAGTGAATGTGATAAGTGCTCTGAAGGAAAAAAAAAACAGTAAAAATTTTCCAAAGAACAATATTGGAACAACTCATTTAGACTGGGCTGGGGGTCAGAGAGGGCTATTCTAAGGAAACAGAGTGCTGAGACATCAAGGATAGGTGGGTTTGAATGAGGAGCAGGGTGAGGGCCAAGTGGTCTTGGCCCTGGGTGGGAAAGAACCTGGGCAATGGGACTGGTGTACATAGTTTTCAAAGACCACGACAGACCTGGTATCATACATATGTATGTGTGTGTATATATAGACCTGGTATCATACATATGTGTATGTGTGTATATATATACATATATATATATGTGTGTGTGTATATATATATATATGTGTGTGTGTGTGTGTGTGTGTGTGTGTGTGTGTGTATTTAAATTTGCATAAACCTTGACCACAATAGATGACTTCAAAGCCATTTTGGCCTGAATGATCTTTGAAATTCATTGGCAATTCTTATAATAGAAATTCAAATATTAGTTCTGGCAACAGAGGCAATCTAACCCCCAATCACACATAGAAGAATGACTTTAAAAAGGTCTTCTGGTGGGGAATCCTCCTACACTGTTGGTGCGAAGGCAAGCTAGTGCAGCCACTCGGGAAAACAGTGTGGAGGTTCCCTGAGAAGTTGAAAATAGAGCTATCCTCTGACTCAGCAATTGCACTACTGGGTATTTACCTCAAAGATACAAATGTAGTGACCCAAAGGTCATCTGCACCCCAATGTTTATAGCAGCAATGTCCACAATAGCCAAACTATAAAAAGAGCTGATGTATCAATCAACAGATGAATGGATAAACAAGATGTGGAATCTATCTATCTACACACACACACACACACACACACACACACACAGGAATATTATGCAGCCATCAAAAAATGAAAGCCTGCCATTTGCAATGATGTGGATGGAACCAGAGGGTCCTATGCTAAGCCAAATAAAATCAACTGGAAAAAGACAATTACATATGATCTCAATGATATGCAGAATTTAAGAAACAAGGCAAAGGATCACAGAGGAAGAGAGGAAAAAATGAAACAAGATGAAACCAGAAAGGGAGGCAAACCATAAGAGACTTTTATGTATAGGAAACAAACTGAAGGTTGCTGGAGGGGAGGGGTGTGGAAGGGGAAGTATGTGTGAATTGCATTGTGTAAGACTGATGAATCATAGACCTGTACCCCTGAAACATTATGTGTTTATTAATTGAATTAAATTTTAAAAAAATTTAAAAACCCAACCTAGCAGCTATTCCCTTTTTTCAAAGGCTGATTCCTCTCCAGAATCTGCTTGCTTTTGATTGCTCTCAGGTACCTTTATTGGCCATATTTTATATTTTTCCCAGAGTTTATAGTTGTTGTCTGTGGAAGTTAGTCTGGTAGGAGGAACATAATATCTGAAGTGATTGCTCTCATTTGAATGGGAAGGCCTGATTTGAATTCCTGTGTAAGGGCAAGAGTTATTGCATCAGGTGCCCAGGAGTGTTTGTGGGCAGGACAGAGGCGTGGCAACTAACAGACATACCAAAAATAAATAAATAAGGAGACTTTACTTTTGGAAAAATAAACAAATTTAAAAAATCAAAAGGCCCTCTGACTTCAAGAGATCACATTCTTAAAAAGCCATTCAAATCAAACTCAGTGAATTTAGAGGAATCATGTGCCTATATTGTGCTCTGAGAATAAAATCGCAATAAAGAGTGTAACAACAGGTGGTTAATTTTATTTGTACCACAATTCTATTTTACCTCCTCCTGGCTTGAACTATATGCATCTCACTCAGAGTGAGATGGCCAAAGTTCTTTGGACAGAGGTCCAACATGGCAAATGCTGGTTGTTTAACCTCCCCCTAAACTTGCTGATTCAACCCTTCCCCAAATGCAAGTATCATTTAACATAAATTCGAAGCTAAACAATTACAGGTTGCCTGCGGATATCTTTACGTAGGGTCCTGACTATGAGGATGCCCCAGGTATCCACAATAATGTAAAATCCAGGAGGGTGGGAGAACCAGATGCCACCATGAGCTCACAGAATCTGGCAGGAAGTAATGACAGGCACAGTGCTCCACAGCCAGGAAAGATACATTGTTCCTTGGGTTTCATGCCTTTCCCATTCTATGTGGGGACCGTAGGGCTGCCGAATTTTATTTGATTTTATTTTTGCCCCTATCAAAACTGAAAATCAGTTACCAGCCCACTCCCTTAATCACCTTCATCAACACTATGATGCTCTGTGCTCAATGCATTCCTCTCTGAAAAGCTGCCACTGGAAAGCCAGAAGTTTGTGTGTATAAAGTATTGAGGTATATTTTTTCTTTGACATTCTCAGAGAGAGTAGACCAACCTAAAGAATGAAAGGAATGAGCATGGAATAAGGAAATGCAAATACAATGAACTGAGAGGAGATGAGAAAACCAAAGAGGGAGAAGACAAGATTTATTATGAGGCAAGGAAATCAAATGGTGTACTGTAGGCTGACTAACATCACATAATAAAAAAAAAAAAATAAAGTTTACAAACTTAAAAAAATAAAATAAAATAAGAAAGACAATACTGTGATAGTGGTAGTAATAACCCAAGAAGTCTAATTTTTTTCTCTCTGAATAGAATAAAAAAGACCTGAATATAACTAGTGTCTGCTTTAGGACAAAAGGGAGAACATCACACAAAAAGTGTCTGTTTCAAAACAAAACAAGACAAGACAAACCCCTCCCGATCCCTAAAAAGTTCCAACTCAGTCAACTGTGCATGGTTTTTTTCTCATCAGTTCTCTGAATACTCCACTGGGAAAAGGAGATAGGAGTTATTGGCTAAGAGTTAGTGAGGCTTATTATATTTGACCCCAGTCACTCTTGAAGTTTGCATCTGTTGCGACACAGCACACAGCACACAGCTTCCTTATACACCGCCTTTGTCTGCTGGACTCATGCATGCGGGGCTGTAGAGTGAGACACCCAAATAGCCCACCAGCACCATAGCTACCAACCTGCCCCTGTCTATGCTTCCTTCTGCAGACAGAGACCCGGACATGCAAATTAGCGTCCCAGAACAGAAGCCTCCTCTCTGCACTCCTTATCTTCCAATTTTCTGTCCTCTGCTTCCTCACATGATAGAATGCTGGGTACTAGGGTACTAGTCAATGGTCAATGGTCACTAGGAGTGACTCTGCAAATAAGAGCAAATGATTCCCTTGGGTCTTAGAAAGAAGGCTGGAGAGAAGGGGGTTTCAAAATAGCTTAATAGCAGTAAAAACCCTAGTAGTCAAACTGCTAGTTCTTGTTATACTATTCTTCTCATTCCAAAATCCCACTGAATACCAGAATGTTTACAGTTGAAGTCAAGACCTCGACTGTCACCACACATCAGTTACTTTGAGCTTTACAAATACACTAAATGCGGCAGCTCTGACAGCAACTGCATCAGGTTAGGACCAACTTTCCTGAGAAATAGTTTGTTGGATCTCCAACACCAGATCACCAGGAGATCTCAGCAGAACTGTACAAAATCTCTATCTCGAGTGCCAATTCTCTTGGACTTCTGGCCTGCCACTGTTTAGGGCCAACTTTGTATCTTCTTTACTCTGTTAGACACTTTGCTGACATGACATCCTTTGTCTGCTACTTTCACTTCCATTTTCCTGAGCTAACACCTTTTAACTCCTTTATTATTATTTAAGTGGAATTTTAGTGATAATGGAGATAAACATGTGTTCAACCAGCTATGTTTACTGAAAGTCTTATGTGTGTGTATGTGTGTGTGGGGAGGAGGGTTAGAAATCCTTAGACACTGTCTAACATAAAAGTCCAGGTGAATGCAGCAGCTAACAAAAACTAACTGTCTAGAACAAGGCTTGATAAATCTGTAACTGTAGGCCAAGTCTGACTCTGCTTGTTTGTGTAAATAAAGTTTTATTGGAACACAGTCATGCCCATGCATTTATGCATTATCTACGATGATTTTAAACTATAATGGCAGAGTTGAATAGTTGTAGTTGAGAACAAATTTTCTATCTGGCCATTAACAGAAAAAGTTTGCCAAACTCTGGCCTATAATATAGGCTGATAGCAATGCTTAATATTACAAGATGATGTAAACATTTTTATTTCAAACTTGTTTGAAGAATGTTAAAATTTTTGGAATTATTACATTTACTTTTAGTGTCAAAGTGAATACCATAAGCAAGAAGGAAATATCTTTTACTAAGGTATGGTAAAAGAATATCTTTTTAAAGAAAAGTACTGATCTAGGTTCAATATCTTGTACCCGCTATAGCTGTCAGGTAATGTTACTTACAGAGGGATATCTGGCAACTCTTTACATATTAAAGAAATGTTAGTTAAGTAGTTGGTCTATTGTTTCCAGTGCCTCAGCAAAAAATACTCCATTTAGAAGATCATCCTGCTTAAATTTTGTAACAAACAACAGCTATAATTGCACATTGCTGGGTTAGATCTTTAAATTGTACTTGTATACTGGTCCACATTTTTCAAATCCAAATTTTCATCATTACAATTAAAAAGTGAAGCATCTTCAGTTTTAAAAAGTGATAGCCCTTTAAAAAGTGATAGCCCTTCCCTGAAAGGTTAAAATACTTTTCAACACAGTCCTGGAAGAAAATACATAAAATTTTTAACAGTAGTAACAATGTAGTAAGATTAATCTTACTACAACAGTAGTAAGATTAAGGATAATTTTCTTTGCTCCTTTCTCTATTTTCCAAATTTTTACAGCAGATATTGTACTTTTATAATTAGAAAAAAGTTAATTTTACAAGGAATTTCTGTACTAGGAAATGGATTAGAGTTAGGTTGTGCTATTAGTTGATAAATTCAATTTATCTATCAGCTGTTATTATCACAGGGGCCTAGGCTTCTGAGGAATAAATATTGAGCTAAGTTTGTTTTGTAGATAAAATAATTTCAGGAAATACCAGTCTCAGAAGTGCAAAATACTTGGAGACTAAGAATTGTATATGAAAACCATTGGACATAAATGAATTGGCAGTTAGGTTAGTTTAGTTTTGATTTCTCCAGCTCATGTGTCCCAGTTTTAGTTTGGAGAATAACATCATCCTCCCCACAGATAATGCAACCTAAGGAACTGCTCTGGAGAATAAAAGTCTTTGTCTCATCTGCTGCTCAGTCCATGACTTTCCTGGATATGAGAGGTAGGAGTGTTGCTGAGAGTTACACTCTCATTCCCCACCCTATATTTTCCTACAGATAAAAACTATATGTAATTAATGTCCATGAAAGCTGGAGACTACAATGCGAATACTGACTGAATTTCAGTTAAAAATACTAAAAACTTTTGTGAGTAATAATTTTTAGATGCTTATCTCATTTAATTCTCAGATATGTGATGCATCAGGCCATTACTATAGAGACTTCTGGCTCCTACTCTGGCTGCTGAAACCTGTGCTCTTAACACTCCACCCAGCTGCCTTACCTTTGAACTTTACTGATTTTATAAATAACGATAATGAAGCTCATTTATTAAAAGAACTAACAGTTGTCAGTTTCTATTAATTCAATATTTTCTTCAATATATCAAGTTTTTAAAAATACCATGCATATGTTCCCAGTAAATGATTAACCATTTTGCCTCTTTTTAAAAGCTGAGTTTAAGATATAATTTCTTTATTTGTGGAAGTCTCTGTTTTCAACCTTTTGTGTTGAAAAGACAATTAACTTTTCTTTTCCTAATTAAATAACCATTAGTGGAAAGTCATGTGCAATGTTAAAATCTACTTGACAAAGAGACTGTGATTCAGTTGTACATTGATGGTACACATACTGTGTACTAGGTCAGCTTCTGGGAAGACCTGTTCCTTGTTTTCCATTTGTTGGTTGATTTGTTCATCCTTTCTTTCATTCAAGTGTGTATGTTGAACAGTTGTTCTGTACTATGTTAGGCACTGGGGATAGAGAAGGTCTGGAGACTGAAGGAATGTCACAGGGATATAGACCCAGACCCCACGGTGCTGAGATCTTCTCATTCTAATTGCTATTATTAGGGTGTCCCATTCTATCTCTCTGTGTCTGGGACTCCAAATCCTTACACTCTCAGAAGGTATCTCACAAGTTGTGCAAGTGTATAGGATAGTAGATAACTAGGTTATTAAAGCCAGAGCCCTAAAAGCCAAGTTACTGGAAACTTTAAATGGAAGGTATTCTGTGTCCTACTCCAGAGCCCAGGGAATCTCTTCAAGTTCCAAGTGCTATTCTTTTCCCACCTTGGGCCTGGCTGAGGCCCCTAGGGGCCAAAAAGACCTGGTCTGGTGCCCTGGGTTTTTGCTTGCTCATGGTAGTGAAAGACTGCCAGACTCAAGTACTTTGGGAAATCATTTATCTGCTAAAGGCAGTGATTTGTGACCTGAGAAGACCTACAATGGCCACAGAGGCTGACTTCAGTGGGACCCATTGCTGCATGGATTTCTCTGTCCTAGTTAGTTGCCCACCAAAATGTCAACCCTGTTTTTCCTCCTAGGTTGGTGTAGACAAGCACTGAGTGGGCAGATGCAAAGGTAGCTGAGGGCTCCAACTGTTCTTATCATACTGGTGCATGCACTCAGGACATCCCAGCCCCACATTCTCTCTCTTAGGTGTTTGTGTCTTCAGACCCTCATCTTTCTGGAGAATGTGAGCTGACTCTGTCTGGGGTAAAGGTACAAAGGGTGATAACACACAGAAATGTATTTCTAATAGAAATTATTTGCAGCACCTGCCCAAGAAAGTGGTGGTAGTATAGATTTTGGACGGAAAAAGAGAAAGAGAAATTTTCTTAGACCCTTTAACTGACTTACTGTATCTAACTCTCATCATTACTTTATTGTAGGAGCAGTTCCAAACTCAACGTTGCCTAACATGAGTGGGCAAAGTAGCCTATTCACATTTTCCCTGTACAAACCTGGCCCACAACTAGTTGATTCCATGATTCCATGTTAAGATATGTGGATTTGTTTGTTTGTTAATAGTAAGACGTATGGACCTCAGCCGCAGCAACATCTTCCTAGGAACATCGCCAAAGGCAAGGGAAGCAAGGGCAAAAATGAACTATTGGGATTTCATCAAGATCAAAAGCTTTTGCACAGCAAAGGAAACAGTTAACAAAACCAAAAGACAACTGACAGAATGGGAGAAAATATTTGCAAACGACATATCAGATAAAGGGCTAGTGTCCAAAATCTATAAAGAACTTAGCAAACTCAACACCCAAAGAACAAATAACCCAATCAAGAAATGGGGGGGGGCACCTGGGTGGCTCAGTGGGTTAAAGCCTCTGCCTTCGGCTCTGGTCATGATCCCTGGGTTCTGGGATCGAGCCCTGCATCGGGCTCTCTGCTCAGTGGGGAGCCTGCTTCCCCCTCTCTCTCTGCCTGCCTCTCTGCCTACCTGTGATCTCTGTCTGTCAAATAAATAAATAAAATCTTTAAAGAAAAAAAAAAAGAAATAGGCAGAAGACATGAACAGACATTTCTGCAAAGAAGACATCTAGATGGCCAACAGACACATGAAAAAGTGCTCTGTATCACTCGGAATCAGGGAAATACAAATCAAAACCACAATGAGATATCACCTCACACCAGTCAGAATGGCTAAAATTAACAAGTCAGGAAATGACAGATGCTGGTGAGGATGTGGAGAAAGGGGAACCCTCCTCCACTGTTGGTGGGAATGTAAGCTGGTGCTACCACTCTGGAAAACAGCATGGAGGTTCCTCAAAATGTGAAAATAGAACTACCCTATGACCCAGGAATTGCCCTACTGGGTATTTACCCTAAAGATACAAATGTAGTGATCTGAAGGGGCACATGCACCCTAATGTTTATAGTAGCAATGTCTACAATAGCCAAACTATGGAAAGAACCTAGATGTCCATCAACAGATGAATGCATAAAGAAGAGGTGGTATATATACACAATGGAATACTATGCAGCCATCAAAAGAAATGAAATCTTGCCACGTGCGCCGATGTGGATGGAACTAGAGGGTATTATGCTTAGTGAAATAAGTCAATCAGAGAAAGACAACTATCATATGATCTCTCTGATATGAGGAAGTGGAGATGCAACGTGTGTTAAGGGGGTAGGAGAAGAATCAATGAAACAAGATGGGATTGGGAGGGAGACAAACCATAAATGACTCTTAATCTCACAAAACAAACTGAGGGTTGCTGGGGGGAGGGGGGTTGGGAGAGGAGGATGGGGTTATGGACATTGGGGAGGATATATGCTATGGTGAGTGCTGTGAAGTATGTAAACCTCACGATTCACAGACCTGTACTCCTGGGGATAAAAATATATTATATGTTTATGTTTATAAAAAATAAAAAATAAAAAAAATAGTAAGAAGTATGACCAAAACTAGAAAAAATATTTTTTTCAGAAGTCACGGGTCAGGCACCTGGGTGCCTCTGTTGGTTAAGGGACTACCTTTGGCTCAGGTCATGATCCTGGAGTCCTGGGATTGAGTCCCCCATCAAGCTCTCTGCTGGGCAGGGAATCTGACCCTCCCCTTCTCGTGCTCTCTCTCTCTATCATTCTCTCTCTCTCTCCAATAAATAAATGAAATCTTTAAAAAAAAAAGTCATGGGTCATTTTAAGGCAGTTTGGATATAGGTCTCTTCTTAATACCAGCAAAGTTTCTTTTTTGATGATATTTTTATCAATAAAACACCTCATAAGGATCAGAAGAGTTTACCAAAACATATCTTGATGGATAAAGTGAAAATAAATTTGAAACACATGGATTACATTTCCCTAAAATGTGCATGAGTTCAAAAGTTAACAGTAATAATGCTTGACTAAAGGCATTTTGAAATTTCTTAAGCTTCAAGAGTTTGAAAAATCAGTTCCTAAGCTGAACTTAGATAGGTCCATTACACATTAGGACACTATAATATAGATTAAAAGTATTCACAGATAACATATCAACAAACCAAGAATGGCAATATGCTATTGTTTTATACTTTGTTTTGGAAATTTCCTTGTATTTCAGTACTTTAAAATAAACTTTTTAACTTATAAGGTACTGAATTGTCTCATGGAGACACAATAATTCTTCTTGCTGTTGCACGTAAATTAAAAATACACAATACACAATAGTAAATGGAAAGTTAAACATGATAAAATTTCTGAAAACATTAATAAACATCTCAAGTGTTCACTGTACATTTGACACTGGAATTATGGAAAGATTATATAATTTTGTGCTATAAGAATAAAAATATTTGTCTTGATTCTTTTTTTACTGTAGATTCAATTGTTTGTAAGATTTCAAAGGATTTGTTAAAAGAACAATCAAACAAACAAAAAACACCTGGGTGTAACCGGTGTGACTGAAAAATATAAATTCAGTAGAAAGACAAGAAAGAGATGTAGGAATGTCCTAACTGTCTACAATTACTGGAAAAGAGAGCTTTAAAAAAAAATATTTTCAAGATCCTTTTTAAGGAAGTTAGAAAAAAAAATCAGGTAGATTCAGTAGAGAAAAGATGGTCCAAAGTACAATTACATCATTTCCTATTAAAAGGAATGAGGGCCAATGGGATTAATCTATAAATATTAATGAGAGGTAAGTTCACATGTAGATACTTGTCTTAACCCACTTTTCAATGTTTTGGGTTTAAGAAAGAAAATTTTGCCTCTAGCATGCTTTTGCTTAATTTAAATTCTCTGCATATTTTAAGGGAAATATACTCTGTATGTTTCTAATTCATTTATACAAGTTTACTAATAATCATTGAAGACATATTTGATCCCCAAGATATTTTGAAGCTATTAAAACTACTAGTTCCATGAGAAACTAAATTCCATGTTCATAAAAAGTCAGAAGGTCAAACACACTACAAATTAACACATATACCATGGAGTAGAATTTTCTGGCTTATAAGCCTATTCATCCTTTTTTTAACCCTATATCCTGTGAAAAAAATCAAAGGACAACTGGAAACACAAATTCAATAAATAGTCCAGATATCTGAGCCCTGAAACCTTGAGTGTTCTTGAGAAGAATAGTCATCTCCTTAATTAAGAGGTGATTATTAAATGAAGAATCAGTTAATTAAATAACAAATTCACTATAAGGAATAAAATTATTTTCCCTATGGGATCCCTATGGGATCCACTGGAATTTCTCATTCCTGCACTAACAATGCTTCTTAAACTTTAATGTGCATTTGAATCACTTAAGGAATCTTGTTAAACTTTAGAAACTCTGAATTTCTAACAAGTACCCCAGCAATGTCAATGTAGCTAGTTCATGGACCACACTTTGAGAAACAAAGGTCTGTTGCAGGGGTTTGTAACCATCACTGATATTTCAGCCTGGATAATACTTTATTTTGGCAGGGGTCTGTCTTGTCCATTGTAGAATGGTTAACCTCATCTCTGGCATCTACCCACTACATGACAGTAGCACCTGCTTCACTCCTTCACTCATGACAATGAAAAATGTCCCCAGACATTGTTACCAAAAGTCCCAAAGCTAGGGATAAAATTGCTTCCAGTTGAAGAACCAGTACTCTTTTTATGTTTAGTGGTTAAATGTTGCATAATATAAAAACCTCTTTTAATGAAATAGCTTCAGTGAATACAACATCATTAATCAAATGAATAAACAACTTTCTTTCTTTTTTTTTTTCCCTCTAAGCAATTATAATACTTCTATTTATGGACACTCTATATTTTTCACTGGTTTTATTTCCTTCCTTACTGGCTACTAGGGTGCTCAAAAGTAAATTTGCAAACTGCATTTAGCAATTGTGAAAAAACTCCACAACTAAATGTACAGATGAAGCCACATCAAAAAGGGTAGGAAGGGCAAGGACCTAAGGACTTGGTGGGACTCTAAATCCTACAGGTCTGTAACTGAAGGGAGAGAGCCACAGACATGGAGAAGCTCAGGAAAGAGAATGACACACAGGGGATCCTAAAATGGGAAGAGAAATTCTCATAGCACTTGTTTTGTAATCAGAGGTGTTGAATTTTGTGAGTATTTACAACTAGTGGTACTTAAAGCCTGAATTTTGTGAGTATTTACAAATAGTGGTACTTAAAGCCTTAAAATTCAACAGGCTCAGTTCTGAGGGAGCCCAAAGGGTAATAGAAAGCTGAGTCCCTTTCCTTAAAAAGATAACACAACAAACTGCCCATGATGATACAGCTTGGAAGCAGCAGTTTGAAAGGCATCTGGGATTTATAGGGGGGAGTGTTAGTTACTAATATCAGAGTTCACTAAGGGACTTCTCCAGAACAAAAAAGATGGCCGGTACTATTTCCTTCCCTCACCCCTCATCATAAACACAGAGCCACTTGTGGGAACCAGCACATCACCTGTATTCACTGCTTAACTTGCTTATACCACACCCCTCTCCAGCCAGACCTGCCTCAGTCCCAGTTCCAGAGTTCCCCCCTCCCCTCAAGACCCACAGAAACCTTGCCAACACTGTCTCCTGACCTTCCACTAAGGACATGTGCATTTGTTAAAACTGCACCTCCTTCCCATGCATGTTTTGTGGAGTGGCCCTGGCTGGTCTGAACTCCATTGTGGATGCGTGGATGCACATTCCCTGTGGAGGAGGACCAGTGCCAACTAATTAAAAGTTCATATCCTGCCCACCACTTTTTTTTTATTTTAAGATTTTATTTATCTATTTGACAGACAGAGATCACAAGAGATGCAGGTGGGGGTGGGGGGGAGCAGACTCCCTGCTGAGCAAAGAGCCAAATGTGGAGTTCAATCCCAGGACCCTGGGATCATAACCTGAGCCCAAGTCAGAGGCTTAACACACTGAACCATCCAGGCAGCCCTGCCCACCACTTTTTTTCTTTTCTGCCCGCCACTTTAAATGGCAAGAGACTTTCTTAACTTTTTTAACTTCAAGAGTAAGCTGAGTTTCAAACACACAGAAACAGACAGAGAGAGGCAAAATGAAGAGACAGAAGAATATGCCACAAATGAAAGAAGAGGACAAAACCACAGGAAGAGACCTAAGCAAAATGGATATAGGTAAAATGCCCAATAGAGAATTTAAAATAACGATCATAAACATACTCACTGGACTTGAGAAAAGAGTGGAGGACATCAGCTAGACACTTAACACAGAGATAAAAAAGAGCCAACAGAGATGAAGAACATAATAAATGAAATTAATAATAGACTTGATGGAGTAAACAAGATGGAAGAAGAAGAACAAATTAATGATCTAGAAGACAGAGTCATTGAAAGTAATCAAGTTGATCAAATGAGAGAAAAAAAGAATTATGTGAAATGAGAATAAATTTAGGGAACTCAGTAGCTCCATCAAGTGTAATAACTTGAATTATAAGGATCATAGAAAGAGAAGAGAAAGAAAAGAGGCCAGAACATTTATTTGAAGAAATAATAGCTGAGAATTTCCCAAATTTGGGGAAGGAAACAGATTTACAAATCTAGGAGGCACTGAAATTCCCCCAGTAAATTCTACCAAAGGAGGTCCTTTAATCCACAATAATCAAAATGTTAAAAGTAGCGATAGAGAAAAAAATTCTAAAAACAGCAAGAGAAAAGAAGATAGTCACATACAAGGGGAACCTCATAGGCCTATTAGCAGATTTTTCAGCAGAAAATTTGTAAACCAGTGGCATGATATATTCAATGTGTTGAAAAGGAAAAATCTATAGCCAAGAATATACTATCCAGCAAAGCTATCATTCAGAATAGAAATAGAAATAAACAGTTTCTCAGACTAACAAAAAAATAAGAAGTTCATGACCACTAAATCAGGCCTACAAGAAATATTAAAGGTGATTCTGAGTGAAAAGGAAAGACCATAAGTGAGAGAATGAAAATAAGAACCAAAAAGGAAATAAAAATAAACATGTTTGTAAAAAAAAAAAAAAAATCAGTCAAGGTATTCACAAAATAAAAGGATATAAAATATGACACCATATGCCTCAAATATGAGAGGGAGAGGAGTAAAGGATGGTTTGGGGGGCAACTGGGTGGCTCAGTTGGTTAAGTGACCCACTCTTGATTTGGGCTCAGGTCATGAGCTTGGGTCACGAGATCAAGTCCTGTATCAGGCTCCACACTGGGCATAGAAACTTCTTGGAATTCTCTCTCCCACTGCCTTCCCTGTCACTACTCACTTTCTCTCTCACTAAAGAAGAAAAGAATAGGTTTGAACTTAAACAATAATGAACTTAATATAGACTGCTATATCCAGAAGATGTTATATACAAACCTAATAGTAACTACAAATAAAAAAAAAATAACAGACATACAAAGAATAGACAAAAGAATCCAAGTATTTTGCTAAAAACAACAACAAAAACAAAAACCCAGCAACCATGAAAGAGAGAAAGAGAAGAAAGGATCAGAGAAAAACTACAAAAACAACCATAAAATAAATAAGAAAATGGTAATAAGTGCATTCCTATCAATTTACTTTGAATATAAATGGACTACACACTCTAATCAAAAGACATAGAGTGATAGAGTGGATAAAGAAATAAGACCCAGATGGCTAGTGATGATGAACATTTTTTCATGTGTCTGATAGCCATTTGTATGTCTTCATTGGAGAAGTGTCTGTTCATATCTTCTGCCCATTTTTTGATATGATTATCTGTTTTGTGTGTGTTGAGTTTGAGAAGTTCTTTATAGATCCTGGATATCAACCTTTTCTCTGTACTGTCATTTGAAAATATCTTCTCCCATTTCGGGGGTTGCCTCTTTGTTTTGTTGACTGTTTCCTTTGCTGTGCAGAAGTTTTTGATCTTGATGAAATCCCAAAAGTTCATTTTCGCTTTTGTTTCCTTTGCCTTTGGAGACATACCTTGAAAGAAGTTGCTGTGGCTGATAATGAAGAGGTTACTGCCTATGTTCTCCTCTAGGATTCTGATGGATTCCTGTCTCACATTGAGGTCTTTTATCCATTTCGAGTTTATCTTTGTGTACGGCATAAGAGAATGGTTGAGTTTCATTCTTCTACATACAGCTGTTCAATTTTCCCAGCACCATTTATTGAAGAGACTGTCTTTTTTCCACTGTATATTTTTTCCTGCTTTGTTGAAGATTATTTGACCATAGAGTTGAGGTTCCATATCTGTGCTTTCTACTCTGTTCCACTGGTCTATGTGTCTGTTTCTATGCCAGTACCATGGTGTCTTGGTGATCACAACTTTGTAGTAAAGCTTGAAATCAAGTAACATGATGCCACCAGTTTTATTTTTGTTTTTCAACATTTCCTTAGCAATTCAGTGTCTCTTCTGATTCCACACAAATTTTAGGATTATTTGCTCCAGATCTTTGAAAAATACTGGTGGAATTTTGATAGGAATGGCATTAGAAGTATAGATTTCTCTAGGCAGTATAGACATTTAAACAATGTTTATTCTTCCGATCCAAGAGCATGGAATGATCTTCCATCTTTTTGTGTCTTCTTCAATTTCTTTCATGAGTGTTCTGTAGTTCCTCAAGTACAGATCCTTTACCTCTTTGGTTAGGTTTATTCCCAGGTATCTTATGGTTCTTGGTGCTATAGTAAATGGAATCGATTCTCTAATTTCCCTTTCTGTATTTTCATTGTTAGTGTATAAGAAAGCCACTGATTTCTGTACATTGACTTTGTATCCTGCCATGTTACTGAGTTGCTGTAGGAGTTCTAGTAGTTTGGGGGTGGAGTCTTTTGGGTTTTCCATATAAAGAATCATGTCATCTGCGAAGAGAGAGAGTTTGACTTCTTCATTGCCAATTTGGATACCTTCTATTTCTCTTCATTGTCTGATTGCTGTTGTTGGGACTTCTAATACTATGTTGAACAAGAGTGGTGAGAGTGCGCATCCTTGTCATGTTCCTGATCTCAACGGGAAGGCTGTGAGCTTTTTCTCATTGAGGATGATATTTGCTGTGAGTCTTTCATAGATAGGTTTTATGAAGTTCAGGAATGTTCCCTCTATCCCTATACTTTGAAGTGTTTTAATTAGGAACGGATGCTGGAGACTCACATTAAAACCACATTGAGATACCACCTTATACCAGTTAGAATGGCCAAAATTAGCAAGACAGGAAACAACGTGGGTTGGAGAGAATGTGGAGAAAGGGGAACCTTCTTACACTGTTGGTGGGAATGCAATTTGGTGCAGACACTTTGGAGAACATTGTGGAGATTCCTCAAGAAATTAAAAATGGAGCTTCCCTATGACCCTGCAATTGCACTTCTGGGTATTTACCCCAAGGATACAGATGTAGTGAAAAGAAGGGCCACCTGTACCCCAATGTTTATAGCAACAATGGCCACAGTCGCCAACCTGTGGAAAGAACCAAGATGCCCTTCAACGGACGAATGGACAAGGAAGATGTGTCCATATACACTATGGAATATTATGCCTCCATCAGAAAGGATGAATACCCAATTTTTGTAGTGACATGGACAGGACTGGAAGAGATTATGCTGAGTCAAATAAGTCAAGCAGAGAGAGTCAATTATCATATGGTTTCACTTATTTGTGGAGCATAACAAATAACATGGAGGACATAGGGAGATGGAGAGGAGAAGGGAGTTGAGGGAAATTGGAGGGGGAGATGAACCATGAGAGACGATGGACTCTGAAAAACAATCTGAGGGTTTTGAAGGGGCAGGGGGTGGGAGGTTGGGGGAGCCAGGTGGTGGGTATTAAGGAGGGCATGTATTGCATGGAGCACTGGGTGTGATGCAAAAACAATGAATTCTGTTACACTGAAAAGAAATAAAAAAATAAAATAAAAGTTCCTTCAAAAAAAAAAGAAAAGAAAAAAGACCCATCTATAGAGAGTTACTTCACACCTAAAGACACATGCAGATTGAAAGTGGAGGGTTAAGGAAATATTTATATGCAAATGGAAGTGACAAGAAAGCCAAAGTAGAAATACCTATATCAAAACAAAAACAAGGGGCACCTGAGTGACTCAGTGGGTTAAAGCCTCTGCTTTTGGCTCAGGTCATGGTCTTAGGGTCCTGGAATCAAGCCCCGCATCAGGCTCTCTGCTCAGCAGGGAGCCTGCTTCCACCTCTCTGTCTCTTTGCCTGCCTCTCTGCCTACTTGTGATCTCTGTCTGTCAAATAAATAAACAAAATCTTCAAAACAAAAACAAAAACAAAAAAACCCCAGACTTTAAAACAAAAACTGCAACAAAAAACAAAGAAGGACACTATATATTCATAGGGAACATTCCAATAAGAAGATATAATAATTGTAAATATTTATGCACCCAACATGGGAGCACCCAAATACAAAAAAGCAGCTAATAACAAATATAAAATATGTCATCGATAGTAATACAATAGTAGTAGGGGACTTTAACATTCCATGTACATCAATGGACAGGTCATCCAACAGCAAATCAACAAGAAAACAGTGACTTTGAATGACACGTTGGACCAGAGGGATCTAACAGATATATTCAGAACATTCCATCCTAAAGCAGCAGAATACACATTCTTTTCAAGGCACAGGAAACATTTTCCACAATAGATCACATATTAGTCCACAAAACAAGTCTAACAAATTCAAGAAGACTGAAATCATTCCACGCATCTTTTCTGACCACAACACTGTGAAACTAGAAATCAAGGACAAGAAAAATCTGGAAAGAACACAAATACATGGAGGTTAAATAACATGCTCCTAAATGATGAATGGGTCAAAAAAGAATTCAATAAGAAAATTAAAAAATATATATGGAGACAAAAGAAAATGATAACACAACCATCCAAAATCTCTAGGTGCCACAAAAGTGGTTCCAAGAGGGAAGTTTATAGCAATAAAGGCCTACCTCAAGAAGCAAGAAAAATCTCAAATGAGCAACCTAATCTTATACCTTAAAGGAGCTAGGAAAAAGAAGAACAAATAAAACCCAAAACCAGTAGAAGGAAGGAAATGATGAATATTAAAGTAGAAATAAATGATATAGAAACTAAGAATAAATAAATAAATAAATAAATAAAACAGATCAATGAAACCAGGAGCTGGTTCTTTGAAAAGATCAACAGAATTGATAAACTTTTAGCCAGACTCATCAGAGAGAGAGAGAAAGAGCCAACTCCAATAAACAAAATCACAAATGAAAAAGGAAAATAACAACCAATACCTCAGAAATACAAATAACTGAAAAGAATATCATGAAAAGCTATATGCCAAAGAACTAGGCCACTTAGAATAAATGGATAAGTTCCTAGGAAAGTACAGCCTACCAAACAAAAGCAGGAAGAAATAGAACATTTGAACAGACTGATTACCAGCAAGGAGATTGAATCAGTAATAAAAAAAACAAAAATAAAAACAAAAATAATCTCCCAACAAACAAAAGCCTAGGACCAGACCACTTCATAGGTAAAGTTTACCAAATATTTAAAGAGGAATATATATTCTTCTGAAACTATTCTAAGAAATATAAGAAGGAGGAAAATTTCTAAATTCATTTCAGGAGGTCCTTATCACCCTGATTCCAAAATCAGATAAAGACACCACAAAAAAGAGAACTGTAGGCAAACATCACTCATGAACATAGATGCAAAAATTCTCAACAACATACTAGCACACTGAAATCAACAATACATTTTAAAAAATTATTCACCATGATCAAGTGGGATTTATTCCTGCTATGCAAGGGTGACTTAATATTTATAAATCAATCAATATGATATATCACATTAATAAGAGGCTGGATAAAAACCATACAATCACTTCAGTAGATGTAGAAAAACACTTGACAAAGTACAATATCCATTTATTGTAAAAGCCCTCAACAAAGTAAGTTTAGAGTGAACATACTTTGAAATAATAAAGGCTACCTATGAAAAACCTGAAGTCAACATCATATCCAATGGGAAAAACTGAGAGCTTTCCCCCTAAGATCAGGAATAATATAAGGATGTCTACTCTCACCGTTTTTATTCAATATGCTACTGGAAGTCCTAGAGACCAGACAACAAAAAGAAATAAAAGTCACCCAAATTGGTAAGAAATTTTGCAGTCGACACAATATTACATATCAAAAACCCAAAATATTCCACCAAAACCCCACTAGAACTGATAAATGAATTCAGTATAGTTGGAGGATATAAAATCAAGGTGCAGAAATCTGTTGCATTTCTCTACACCAATAATACAGCAACAGAAGGAGAAATTAAGAAAACAACCCCATTTACAATTGCGCTAAAAATAACAAGATACCTAGGAATAAACCTAACCAAAGAGGTGAAAGACCTATACTCTGAAAACCATAAAACGTTGATGAAAGAAATCAAAGATGACACTAAGAAATGGAAAGGCATTCCATGCTCATGGATTAGGAAAACAAATATGTTAAAAAGTCTATACTACCCAAAATAATCTATACATTTAATGCAATCCCTATCAAAATACCAACAGCATTTTTCACAGAACTAAAAGAAACAATACTAAACTTGGTGTGGAGCCACAAAAGACTTTGAAAAGGCAAAGCAATTCTGAAAGAGGAAAGCAAAGCTGAGGTATCACAATTCCAGATTTCAAGCCCTATTACAAAGCTGTAATCATCATAAACAGTATGGTAGTGGCACAAAAATAGACACATAGATCAATAGAACTGAATAGAAAACCCAGAAATAAACCCACAATTACATGGTCAATTAATCTTTGGCAAAGTAGGAAAGAATATCCAATGGGAAAAAGACAGTCTCTTCAACAAATGGTGTTGGGAAAACTGGACAGCTACGTGGAAAACAATGAAATGGGACCACTTTCTTACACCATACACAAAAATACACTCAAAATGGATTAAAGACCTAAATGTGGGGCCTGAAGCCATAAAAATCCTAGAATATAGGAACTAATGTTTCAGACATCAGCTGAAGCAACATTTCTCTAGATATGTCTCCTGAGGCAAGGGAAACAAAATCAAAAATTTATTTTGACTACATCAAAATTTATTTTGACTACAACAAAATAAAAATCTTCTGCACAGTCAAGGAAACAATCAAAAGTAAAAGACACCTTACTGAATGGAAGAAGATATTTACAAATGACATATCTGATAAAAGGTTAGAATAAAAATATATAAATATATAACTCAACATCCCAAAAACAAATAATCCAATTTAAAAATGGACAGAAGAGGGGCACCTGGGTGGCTCAGTGGGTTAAAGCCTCTGCCTTCGGCTCAGGACATGATCCCAGGGTCCTGGGATTGAGCCCTGCATCAGGCTCTCTGCTCAGCAGGGAGCCTGCTTCCTTCTCTGCCTGCCTCTCTGCCTACTTGTGATCTCTGTCTGTCAAATAAATAAATAAAAATTTTTTAAAAGTTTAAAAAAAAATGGACAGAAGACATGAAGACATGTTTCCAAAGAAGACATCCAGATGGCCAATAGACACATGAAAAGATGCTCAATATCCCTCATTATCCGGCAAAATGTGAATCAAAACTACATGAGATATCACCTCAGATCCTGTTGGAATGGCTAAAATAAAAAACCCAGGAAACAAATATTGGCAAGGAGATGGAGAAAAAGGAAACCTCTTGCATTGTTGGTGGGAATGCAAACTGGTGCAGCCACTGCGGAAAAATGTCAGAGGTTCCTCAAAATATTAAAGACAGGGGCACCTGGGTGGCTCAGTGGGTTAAGCTGCTGCCTTCGGCTCAGGTCATGATTTCAGGGTCCTGGAATCAAGCCCCACATTGGGCTCTCTGCTCAGCGGAGAGCCTGCTCCCCCCCCCTCTCTCTGCCTGCCTCTCTGCCTACTTGTGATCTCTCTCTCTCTTTCTCTCTCTCTGTCAAATAAATTAACAAATGAAATCTTAAAAAAAAAAAAAATGTTAAAGACAGAGGCTCCTGGGTGGCTCGGTGGGTTAAGCCACTGCCTTCGGCTCAGGTCATGATCTCAGGGTCCTGGGATTGAGCCTGAATCGGGCTCTTTGCTCAGCAGGGAGCCTGCTTCCTCTTCTCTCTCTGCCTGCCTCTCTGCCTACCTATGATCTCTCTCTCTGTCAAATTAAAAAAAAAAAAAATGTTAAAGACAACACTACCCTATGACTGAGCAGTGGTGCTACTGTGCATTTACCCCAAAATACAAAAATGTTGATTAAAAGTGATAAATGCATCCCTATGACTATAGGAGTGTTATTTACAATAGCCAAATTATGGAAGCAGCTTAAATGTTCCTTAGTCAATGAATGGAGAAGTGGTATATATATATATATTTACCACTGTATACAGTGGTAAATATATATATATATATATTCCACTGTATATATATAGTGGAATACTATTCAGCCACAAAAAGAATGAAGTCTTGCCATTTGCCATGACATGGATGGAACTACAGTGTATATTGCTAAGCAGATTAAGTCAGTCAGAGAAAGACAGATTCCATACAATTTCACTCATATGTGGAATTAAAAAACAAAACACACGTGCAAAGGAACGAGAGAGAAAGAGGGAGAGGAGAAAAAACAAGAAACAGACTCTTAACTATGGAGAACAGACTGATGGTTACCAGGGAGGAGGCGGGTGGGGGGATGGGTGAAATAGGTGATGGGGATTTAGGAGTATAATTGTGATGAGTACAGGGTGATATATGTAAGTGCTGAATCATTATGTTGCATACCTGAAACTAATATAACGCTGTATGTTAACTATATTGGAATTAAAATAGAAAAAAATGTAAAAATAAATATCCTCAAGGATAAATGATCCTAATTCCGTGACTAAACCACTCCATTTTAAAAAAGAAAGACCCTTTCTCCAGAACCACTCCATGAATGAATGTTACATCACCCTCCAGATTAGACCAACCAAGGAGAGAGAGGTAAGGACTGGATTGCCTTTCCTCCTTGGTTGTCCCAGCATGCGGTTGGACTTGACTACATGCAAAATTTCAATTAAAAAATTATTTTGTGATTAATTATGAAACAGCACCTGCTTCTTGGTATTTATAATGAACTTTTATTTTTGTATATTCTCATATCTGTTCAAGTTGAAAAATCACCTTCTGTCAGTCTATTAGAGAAAGGACGACATTACTAGCTTTAAAATTAGCTTTCTGCAAGTCAGACTTGCTGATATGCTCTACAGATGGGATGTATTTTCACCCAATCAGGGAATACTTCAAAGCACACCAAAGCCACATTGATGGGTTCTTGTAAGCTTTTATATCATCCTTTATACAACACCGGTGATGGGCCAGATTTTCAAGGATTTATTTCAATATCATGCGTTTTTGGATTTTTTTTTTTTTTAGCCTTAAATCATTTTTGTTCACATAAAGGAATTCTAGTGATTCGGATATTTAAAATGCCCTTTAGCTGATGAACTAAATTCCTTCAGTCTTGCATGTAAATATAATCAGGCAGTGATGTCAGACAATTACTCTAACTATGAATACCTGACTTTCCAGAGTTGGCTAACCTGCACCCACATCAGAGGCCTCGAGGGCTCAGGAGAGAATCACTGACTTGGGAATAACAGGCTCTTTCATAGCTGAAATGACACTGCTGACCTAACCTCAGGAAGACTGGGGGTTTGACAATTTTTCCAGACACGATGATAGATTTGTGCTGCTGTATTTAGACCCCATTGCCTGCCCCCTCTCTGATTAACAGCATGCAATATCAGGATGGTTGACTGAGGATAAGAATGGCATTTGTGACCTTGATTCACCTCATACTGAATTCTGCTGGACTCTGACTTGTGAGGTTCCTGTTCTTTCAACACAGTTTATTACTACAGTATTAGGTTGAACCTTACGAGAGTGATGTTTTTATAGGCCAAAGTAAGGGAGTCAGATGTCAGTATTGGTTTTTTTTCATACGATTCAAAACGATACCAAAAGAACTTCTTTAAAGTGTTGTTTTATCATTTTTCTTATGGTATACACATTATGACATCAGTCTAAAATTATTCTTACTACATTGTTGTTGTTGTTTCCTGATGGCTATTTGTCTTTTTAACTCTAAATGTTGTGGAAGTGGTTTTTTGTTTCTTGATTACTTTGCATAATTCAGCAAGAAAGGCCAAATGTGCCTTTTTTACACCAAAAACACATAACACAGTTTCTAAGCCTGAATCTTTCTTCAATAAAATTTTAAGGATAGAAATGTGATACTGTTGAGCTGAGTGATCTCGTGACAGCAAGCAAAACTGTGTCAGCCAGATGACTGCTGGCATTCTCCGAATGGTTTACGCAATCTCGGGAATAATAACAACACGTCCCCTGCAGTCAGCATGAGTCCTTTCTCACTGGATGTATTTATAGTGAGTCATATAAATCTTTAATCCCTCCCACATATCTCTGTGCAAGAAATTTTCCAGGAAATTACAAAAATGTGAACAAATTCCAAAATGTCAACTTAAAAAGAATGTATACTCAAAAAATATATATATAAATATATTATAAATATATATATATATATATGTATATATATATATATATATGCATGCGCCATTCCCAGTAGGGAACATCAAAAGAAAATACCTGTTGATTTTTGTTTGTTTTTAGGAAAGATGATGGATTCAGTCAATATTTTGGAAAAAAAAATCCAAGTCACTCTCAAACTCCCAAAATAATTCAAGGCAATAAGAAATAGCATGAATTTTTGACAACTAGATGCTTCAAGTAACTGCAGGACTTCCACACATTTTCACAAGATTAAAACTCACCACACAGCACAGCTTCAACGCTTTAAGCTAAACTTAAAAAACAGAACCATTCTAGCAGATGCAAATATGTCTGACTTTACATTTGCTACAGACTTCCTCTCTTAAGCTGGGCAATTCATTTAACCTCTTTTACATTATATTCTTCAACCTGTGCTTTAAATACACAGAGTATTAGTGAAATGCAAAACTGTGCAGAGTTTGTGTTGAGTTTTATTGATTTTAGTTATTCCTAAGTCTTGCTATACTTAACTATCCAACACTCATATTAAGTATCTGTGCCTCAAACCCATCATCTCTTCCAGGAACAGGGCACAAAAACTCAAGAAGTATGAGAAAATTTAGTAGTCAAATAATTTTTTTTAAAGAATTTATTTATTTATTTGACAGAGAGAGATCACAAGTAGGCAGAGAGGCAGGCAGAGAGAGAGAGAGAGAGAGAGGAGGAAGCAGGCTCCCTGCTGAGCAGAGAGCCCGATGCGGGACTTGATCCCAGGACCCTGAGATCATGACCTGAGCCGAAGGCAGCGGCTTAACCCACTGAGCCACCCAGGTGCCCAAAACAAATAATATTTTTAAAAAATGAAAATGAATGCAAAAAGTTCATGATGAAACAAGAGATCAAAATTATAAATGGAAACATGATCAATATTACCTCTTGATCCTTTAGCCTCTGCTCCAGTATGGCTTGGCAAGACATACTGATCCTGTCTTTGCTTAAAATGTTACTGAGGTTTTTTTGGCACCTCCTTAAATTGTGCACCTGAGGGAAGTCCCGTTTCCTGGCATCTTTTTCTTTGTTCTCTGATTTCTGACTAGCTCACACTCTCACTGGTTCCTGACAGATATCATCTCCTGACTATGATTTTTCTCCAAGAGGCCAAAGATTGTGTCACTTTGGGTCACAGCCAAATCCCACACAAAGGTGAATTTTTAGCACAGTACCTGGCACACAGTAGCTCCTTCATACATGCTGCTAAATGATTGGGAGAAAAAGCTCTTGAAGCTCCTTGCTGTGTCTAGCTTCCTTGCATGCTTACGTGGTTGGGAAAATGTCTCTGACTGGACCTCTACCCCAGAGCCTATTTTAGTGAACATGGACCCTTCCAGGAGTTTCCTAAACACTGGGGACAGAGAACCAGGAACAATAGATTTTGAGGTTTGAATAAAATTGGAGTCGGTGAACTTCAGTGCACCTAAGTAGATTCAAATAGAAATAAAAAAGATGATTGACCTTATTGGTGGGAAAAGCAATTAAAATATTGTGAGGTTGTTTTCAAACTATCT
This sequence comes from Mustela nigripes, assembly GCF_022355385.1. Lineage (NCBI taxonomy): Eukaryota > Metazoa > Chordata > Mammalia > Carnivora > Mustelidae > Mustela > Mustela nigripes. The sequence goes on along the minus strand of NC_081558.1, from coordinate 137,120,347 downwards.
GTTTTGCAAAAAAAATCCAGGGTATGGTAATTTTTATGATTTAAGACTTTCCCCCACCCAGGGGTGTCTGAAATTTCTCACATTTAGGGTGTTCAGAGCACATACCTTCAATAGTACACTGATCGGGGACTGGAATCTTCTTTCCGATTTCCATAGCATATGCTTTTACTTTACTGAAGTTTTCCTTTAAGTGCAAGTAGAGCTTATCTTGGTATTCTACAGGACTTGCAGTTGTTTCTGGAGTTTCTTCCTGGCAGTTTTCTTTAACTGTTTCTGGCAAATTCTCTGATTCTGTATGCATAATACTTGAGTGTGAAACTGAAGAATTTCCCAGCTGTGATCTGTCAGAGTTTGTCTTAAAGGGCAACTTATCATTTCCTTGGCGAAGTGGTTCTGTTTCTGAAAGAAAGAAGCTAGTTGGCTTATCTTCACTCTCTACTACTTCCTCATCATCTGAACTCTCGTTCTTCGTTAGTGCTGTGTGCAAAGCCAAACTCTTTGACCTACAATACAAAAAGCCAAGACAGGTAAAGAAGCTGAGCTAGAACTCACTGAGAAGGAAAATAAAGGATAATAACAGTTGGGAAAAATGACTTCCTCTAGAGTGTGAAACTGAGAATTGGTGCTATTAACAGATTTGATAAAAACATAGATCAGCAACAAGTTACATAGTAAGCCAAATCTTTGAAGATCCAGGCTACCTCCAAAAACAGACATTAAAAAGTCAATTTCATGGCAAAACTAACTGGAAAATAGTAGACTTACATACTTATATTCTTTTTTCCCTACATTTGCTTCTGCTTTTTCATCAGAAAACAAGAGAGGCTTTTGACAGTCATTCTCAAAATAGCACATCTATAGGGGCGCCTGGGTGGCTCAGTCAGTTAAGTGTCTGTCGTCGGTTCAGGTCACGATCCCAGGGTGTTGGGATCGATCCCCACATCACACTCCCCGCTCGGTGTAATGCCTGCTTCTCCTTTTCCCTTTGGATGCTTCTCTGCCTATTTGTGCTCTCTCTTGCTCTCTGATAAACAAACAAATAAATGTCTATACTGCCTAGAGCAATATATACTTTTAATGCCATTCTGATCAAAATTCCACCGGTATTCTTCAAAGAGCTGAAGCAAATAATTCTAAAATTTGTATGGAATCAGAAGAGACCCTGAGTCGCTAAGGAAATGTTGAAAAACAAAAATAAAGCTAGGGGCATCACGTTACCTGATTTCAAGCTTTATTACAAAGCTGTGATCACCAAGACAGCATGGTACTGGCATAAAAACAGATGCATAGACCAGTGGAACAGAGTAGAGAGCCCATATATGGACCCTCAACTCTATGGTCAATTAATCTTCAACAAAACAGGGAAAAATATACAGTGGAAAAAAGACAGTCTCTTCAATAAATGGTGCTGGGAAAACTGGGCAGCTATATGTAGAAGAATGAAACTCGACCATTCTCTTACACTGTACACAAAGATAAACTCAAAATGGATAAAAGACCTCAATGTGAGACAGGAATCCATCGGAATCCTAGAGGAGAACATAGGCAGTAATCTCTTCGATATCAGCCACAGCAACTTCTTTCAAGATATGTCTCCAAAGGCAAAGGAAACAAAAGCGAAAATAAACTTTTGGGACTTCATCAAGATCAAAAGCTTATGCACAGCAAAAGAAACAGTCAAAAAAACAAAGAGGCAACCCACGGAATGGGAGAAGATATTTGCAAATGACAGTACAGACAAAAGGTTGATATCCAGGATCTATAATGAACTCCTCAAACTCAACACACACGAAACAGGCAAACATATCAAAAAATGGGCAGAAGATATGAACAGACACTTCTCCAATCAAGACATACAAATGGCTATCAGACACATGAAAAAATGTTCATCATCATTAGCCCTCAGGGAGATTCAAATTAAAACCACATTGAGATATCACCTCACACCAGTTAGAATGGCCAAAATTAACAAAACAGGAAACAACATGTGTTGGAGAGGATGTGGAGAAAGGGGAACCCTCTTACACTGTTGGTGGGAATGCAAGTTGGTGCAGCCACTTTGGAGAACAGTGTGGAGATAAGAAATTAAAAATAGACCTTCCCTATGACCCTGCAATTGCACTCCTGGGTATTTACCCCAAGGATACAGATGTCATGAAAAGAAGGGCCATCTGTACCCCAATGTTTATAGCAGCAATGGCCACGGTCGCCAAACTATGGAAAGAACCAAGATGCCCTTCAACGGACGAACGGATAAGGAAGATGTGGTCCATATACACTATGGAGTATTATGCCTCCATCAGAAAGGATGAATACGCAACTTTTGTAGCAACATGGACGGGACTGGAAGAGATTATGCTGAGTGAAATAAGTCAAGCAGAGAGAGTCAATTATCATATGGTCTCACTTATTTGTGGAGCATAACAAATATCATGGAGGACAAGGGGTGTTAGAGAGGAGAAGGTAGTTGGGGTAAATTGGAAGGGGAGGTGAATCATGAGAGACTATGGACTCTGAAAAACAATCTGAGGGGTTTGAAGTGGCAGGGGTTGGGAGGTTGAGGTACCAGGTGGTGGGTATTATAGAGGGCACAGATTGCATGGAGCACTGGGTGTGGTGAAAAAATAATGAATACTGTTTTTCTGAAAATAAATAAATTGAAACAATTTTAAAAAATAATAAGAAATAAATAAAATCTTTAAAAGACCTATATAGCACATCTACATTTAAAGTATTTTTAAAAAATAAGCCGTAGATTTGTTTTCCATCTGTATTCTCCTTTTAATAATAATAAAAAATAAAGTAAGCATCTTTGGATAACGGAAGCATGGTGAATGCCATTTCATTTATGAAAAGATGGGACGCTGAGTGCTATAGGTGAACGATATTTAAAAACCACCCCATAACAGTGTGATGACATAATTTCTAGCAAACATGAAGTGCATACTTTAAAAAACCAGTCAAGCAAAGCTTATACCTGTTAAATCTAATGTCCTTTCTTTCTTCCTTAGAAAATTGGCCCAAACTGTATCTTCTGATAGAGCTGGGAGTATTGCTCTCAGCATTTATTTTGTCTTCAAAAGCCTGTATTTTAAATTGCAGCTTTTCATGGTCTTCATTTTCAGCCAAAGTGAGCTTGATTTTTTCCAGCTTCTCAGGGATTTCAACCTCAGTGCTTGTTTTTTTCCTAAAGGAATAAAAACCATTGCATTAAATGATGGTCACATATACTGTCAAGACAGTGCTACTCTCTATTTAACTGCTTCTTATTCAAAATGGAAAAATTTACCAGATGTATTTTTGATTAGTCACCTAGCAAATTTTATTGAGTAACTACAATGGACATAGGGATTTTTTTTTTAAGATTTTTTTTTTAAGTAATTTCTACACCCAACATGGGGCTTGAACTCATAACCCCAAGATAAAAAGCCACATGCGCTACACACTGACTTTGTTATCACCCTTTTTTTTTTTTAAAGAAAATTATATTTGTTCCAGTTTCTGTCATATACATTGTTTCTATGGTAGGAAATGTGCTCATTATAGTCACCATCTCTGCCAGCCCATCACTGGGGTCTCCCATGTACCTTTTTCTAGCCCATCTCTTCTTTATGGATGCCTGCTATTCCTCTATAAATACGCCCAAACCGATTATAGATTTATTCTATAAAAGACCATTCTATTCAATGGGTGTATGATTTAAATCTTTGGAGAACATTTCTTTGGAGCTGCTGAGGTCATCCTACTTAGTGTGATGGCCTACCACCGTTATGGGGCCATTTGCAAGCCCTTGCATTATACAACCATCATGAACTGACAGATGTGTGGCCTGCTAGTGGGAGCGGTGTAGGTGGGAGACTTTTTTTATGCAACCACACAGATCCTCTTCAGCTTCTGATTAGCCGTAACATTACACATCACTCTAGGTATGATCTGAACCCATTGCTCAATCTTGCCTGCACTGATACTCACACTCTAGGGCTCTTTGTTGCAGCCAATAGTGAATTGATCTGTGTGCTAAACTTCCTTCTCTTTAAAAAAAATTTTTTTTTTATTTGAGTATAGTTGAAACACCATGTTACATTAGATTCAGGTGAATAATGGACATAGATCTTCAAAATTGTTCCTATAGCTTCTTCTGCTAGAAGTGTATAAACATTGGTGTGTGTGTGCCAAATTCACATTAGAAGGAGTTTTTTAAGAATTCAGAGAATAAAAAGCAGTTTGTATGATTATCTACCCTATTTTTATCCAGTTCTACAAAAGCATATCTTTTGCATGAAATTAATGCCAGATATTTTTTAGAAAAATTTTAAGGGGTGATTTGTTTGTGCTGAAATTGATAGAACATTTCAAATGGACTGTATAAACTCATGGCATTGTTAATTTTATGGCAATCAGTGTGATTCTTTTATATTATGAAATAAGAAAAACCTTTCTATTGGGCCTCAATCCCAGGACCCTAGGATCATGACTTGAGCTAAAGGCAGATGCTTAACTGACTGAGTCACCCAGGCATTCCAAATTTTTATTAAACAATCACTATCAATATAATATGAGATTATTATTCTTTCTTTTTAAATATAAGGGTTAATAATCCCTAGAAATCCATTCATCAAGGTGGCTTAATAATTCTGTTGGTTTGTCTGTGTGCATTTACCTGGCTGTCCCTCTTTACTATTGTTTCCTAGAAGTTAACAAAAATGGTCTCAAACATACAAAACAATCCTGGCTTTTTCAAATATATGGCTATTTCCCCCTAAGGACCTGGAATAGTACATAGGTGAGAGTGAGAAAATACAATTCTGGTTTTTCTAATGGCACTGCTTTTTAGGAAAAATCAACATGAAAGTGCTGGTGACAGTTTTTTCCAATTACACTTCACCCGTTCTGGGCACTGGGAAATGTTGGTTGGCAGCTTTCCTGGCTTGCCCAGAGAGGAGTACTGGTTTCATGGGAGGGTTCATAGTCTTGGGCCCCTCAATTTTTAAAATTCCCATTAGTCCAGCCTGGGAACAGATGTAATTGGTGCTACTGGGAAAGCAAGTAGATCATCATTTAAGTAACCAGGATATTGTTTATTGTCTAATAAAATATTGCTGAGAAAAGTTAAATACACACTTATATAATTTTATAGGCTTCCTATAGTTTTGCATACATAATGCAAAATTTATTATCTATATCATGCTTCATTGAAATATACATGAGTAGATTTCAAGAATCAGTACATGGGAATAAAGGCTAATCGCGAACATGTTTTCCTTTATGATATATATGATACTGGCTGCCCACAACAGATGGGAGGTTTTGACATCTTCCAGCCAGATGATTCTAAAAGTTGAACTGTTACAAATGAAACGAAGATAGTACTATCACTGGATGTTATTTTACAAACCAGGATGATTATTAAGGTTATTTTTAAAAGATCCAATGGGACTTCTGGGGAAGATGATGGAGTAGGAAGATCCTAAGCTCACCTTGTCCCAAGGATACAGCTAGATAATACCCACATCAATGTAAATAACCCAAAAAATGACCTAAAGATTGGCAGAACAGAATCTCGACAGCTAAATGTAGAGAAAAGTCCACACTGAAGAGGATAGGAAGGGTAGAGACATGGCAGAGGCTAAATGGATCCATGGGACTGTCCAAGGAGGAAGGGAAGCCATGGGCATGAAGAGAAGGAACAGGCCCTCACAACAAGCACCCCGGGCTGGGAAACCCACACAAGTAAGATGAATCCCCATAACATTTGGTTTTGGAAACCACAGGGGACTAATTCTCTGAGTTCTTATGATAGGGGTTTAATACCTGGAACTTTAAAAATCAGCAGACTCCACTCTGGGAGAGCCAGAGGGACAGAGGAAACCAATTCCCTGCCCTTAAAGAGACAGCACAACAAATAGCTCTGTAGAGATACAGCCTAGAAGTAGCAATTTGAAAAATGTCTGGGGTACCTGGGAAGATTTATTTACTAATCTCAGAGAATGTGCTAAAGGAGCAGACATCTTTAAGAGACTTCTCCAGGGACAAAGGAACTGACAAGCACAATTTCCCTCTCCTGCTCCCCAGCCTAGATACATGAACACCTGTGGGAACCAGCACAGCATGACCACTCTCACCTAATTTGCTGGCAGCATGTCCCACCCCTGTGTTCTCCTGTAGACATGACCCCTTTAGTCCTGCTGCAGTTTTCTAAAGCAATTCAAGGTCCATTCCCACAACACTCCTGCATGAAGCATGTTAACACTGTAAGTTCCACCCCCACATTCTCCTGCAAAACCACCCCCAGTGGGTTGGGGGCAGGCATCTGGTCTGAATGCAGGCACTAACTACCAATAAACCTTCTCAAGGGACAACATAAGAAAGCACATTGCTAATCAGTTCTACTGCATCTCTGACAAATTCCTGGTCTGACACATCTCAAGACCAAGGCAGACCCAAACTGACCCAATAACAACACAGGTACCAATCACTGTCCACAATAGGCAAAGACAGATGGGGCTGAAAGCAAAAGTGGCTCAGCCAAAGAAATGGGACACATTCAACACACATAGGAGATACCCATGAAGTAACATATTCTGGTGAAGAAGGCACTTTGCCCTGCAGGGCACTACAGGATCTCTTCTTCATAAGGCCACTACTTTCAAGATCAAGAAATGCAGATAACTTTCCTAACACTTAGGAAGAGCCCAAACAGGAGGACCCGAGTGGCTCAGTCAGTTAAGTGTCCAACTCTTGGTTTTGGCTTAGGTTAAGGTCTCAGAGGGACATGGGATTAAGCCCTATGTTGGGGGTCCATGCTCAGCTGGGAGTCTGCTTGAAAGATTCTCTCACTCTGCCCCTTCCCCTATCAAATAAAGAAATCGTAAAAAAAAAAAAAATTAAAAAAGGAGCACAAATAGTTAGACAAAAGGAGACAGGGGAATATTGTCCCAATATTGGGCTATTGTCCCAATGAAGACCAGGACGAAGTCACAGGAAGAGAGCTAAATGAAATAGAGGTGAGTAATATGCCTGTTGGAGAACTGAAAGTAATACTCATAAAGGAAAAAAATAATAGAGGACCTCAGTGAAACCCTTAACAAAGAGATAGAAAACATAAGGAAAAACTAATCAGAGATGAAGAACTCAATAACTGAAAGTAAAAATACACTAGAGAGAATAAATAGTAGACTAGAAGAAGCAGAAGAACAGATCAGCATCCCAGAATACAGAGTAATAGAAAGCAATCAAGCTGAAGAGGAGAGAGCAGAAATAATAATAATAATAATAATAATAATAATAATAAAAAGAAGAAGAAGAAGACAATGACGACGATGACTTAAAGAACTCTTCAACACCATCAAGCACAGTTACATTTAAATATAGGGATACCAGAAGGAGAAAAGGGGGAAGAAATAATAGCTGAAAATTTCCCAGTCTGGGGAAGGAAACAGAAATCTGGAACAAATAGGCATAGACAACTCCCAACAAAATCAACCCAAGGAGTTCCACACAAAGACACTTAGTAACTTAAGTGGCAAAAAGTAGTGATGAAGAGAGAATTTTAAAAACAGCAAGGGGAAAGAAAACGTTACATACAAGGGAGTCTCTATAAGGTTATCAGCTGATTTTTCAGCAGAAACTTGAAAGACTAGAAGAGAGTGGTATAATATATTCAAAGTGTTAAAAGAAAAAAAACCTCTAATTAAGAATACTCTATCCACCAAAGCTATTGTTCAGAATAGAAGAAAGAGATATAAACTCATCACACAAACTGAGGGTTGTTGGGAGGTGGGGGTGTAGAGATAGGGTGGCTGGGTTATGGACAGTGGGGAGGGTATGTTCTATGGTGAGTGCTGTGAAATGTGCAAGCCTGATGATTCACAGACTTATACCCTTGGGGCAAATAATACATTATATGTTAATTTAAAGAAAGAAGAAAAAAAAATTGCTGGGAAAAAAAAAGGGGGAGAAGTAAAGAGTTTTTAAAAGTAAAAGAAATTCATAACCACTAAATCAGTCTGACAAGAAATGTTAAAGGGGACTCTTTGAGTGGAAAGAAAAGACATAAGTAGGTGTAAGAAAAGTAGGAAGCACAAAAGCAGTAAAATTCATCTTATCTATAAAAATCAGTCAAGCAACTCAAAAAATAAAAGGATATAAAATTTGTCACTGTATACCTAAAATGTGGGGATAAAGGAGTAAAAACTGGTTCAGATTTACAGGGTCATCAATTTAATTAAGTCCATTATATGCATAAGATATTATATACAGACCTAATGGTACGCACAAATCAAAAACCAGTAATAGATAAGCAATAACAACAAAAAAGGCAAGAAATGCAAGTGTATCACTAAAGAAAATCAGCAAGCCATGGGAGAGAAGAGCAAGAGAAGAAAGGAACAGAGAAAAACTGCAAAAACAACAAAAAAAAACAAATAACAAAATGGTAATAAATACATTCCTATCAATATTTACTTTGAATATAAATGGACTAAACACCCCAATCAAAAGACATAGAGTGACAGAGTGGATAAAGAAACAAGACCTATCCAAATGTTGCCTACAAGAGACTTATTTCACACCTAAAGACACATCTACAGATTGAATATGAAGGGATGGAAAATCAGTTATCATGCAAATAGAAGTTGAAAGAAAACCGGAGTAGCAATATTTACATAAAATAGACTTTAAAACAAAGACTGTAACAAGAGACAAAGAAACACACTATATAATCATAAAGGGAACAATACAACAAGAAGATATAACAGTTGTAAATAACAGCTGTAAATATGCACCCAATGTGGGAGCACCCAAATACAAAAAAGCAGCTCATAACAAATATAAATATGTCACTGATAATAATACAATCATTATTGGGGGCACCTGGGTGGATCAGTGGGTTAAGCCTCTGCCTTCGGCTCAGGTCATGATCTCAGTGTCCTGAGATCCAGGCCCGCATCAGGCTTTCTGCTCAGCAAGGTGCCTGTTTCCCTCTCTCTCTCTGCCTGCTTCTCTGCCTACTTGTGATCTCTCTGTGTCAAATAAATAAATAAAATATTTCTAAAATACAATCATTATTGTATTATGTATGTATATATGTTTGTATGTGATTTTAAAACTCCATGCACACCACTGAACAGGTCAACCAAAAGAAAATCCACAAGAAAGCAGTGACTTTGAATGACACATTGGATCAGAGGGCTCTAACAGATATATTCAGAATATTCCATCCTAGAGCAGCAGAATGCACATTCTTTTCAAGGGCACAGGAAACATTCTCCACAATAGATCACATATTAGGCCACAAAAGAAGCCTCAACAAATTAAAAAAGACTGAAGTCATTCCACACATCTTTTCTGACCACAGCACTGTGAAACTAGAAATCAACAATAAGAAAAATCTGGAAAGAACAAAAATACATGGAGGTTAAATAACATGCTCCTAAACAATGAATGGGTCAACCCAGAATTCAACTAGAAAATAAAAAATATATATGTATATACAGAAGAAAATGAAAACACAACCGTTCAAAACCCTTAAGATACAAGAAAAGTGGTTCCATAGCAATAAAGACCAATCCAAGAAGTAAGGAAAATCTCAAATGAACAACCTGATCTTTCACCTAGAGGATCTAGAAAAAGAAGGACAAACAAAACCCAAAACCAGTAGAAAGAAGGAAATGATAAAGATTAGAGCAGAAACAAATGAAATATAAACTAAAACAAAACAAAACAAAAAGCAGTAGAACAGATCAATGAAACCAGGCCCCAGTTCTTTAAAAAGAAAAACAAAATTAATAAACCTTTAGCCAGAGTCATAAAGAGAGAGAGAGAGAAATCAAACAAACTCTAACATTCAGAAATGAAAGAGGAGAAATAACAACTGGCAGCACAGAAATACAAAGGATTAGAAGAGTATATTATGAAAACTTTATGCCAACAAATAGGACAACCTCGGGGGAAAAAAAAAGGATAAATTCCTAGTAACATAAAGCCTTCTAAAACTGACCCAGGAAGAAACAGAAAATGTGAAGAGACCAAATATTAGTAATGAAATGGAATCAGTAATCAAAGAACTCTCAACAAATAAGAGTCCAGAGTGCAGAGAGCTTCAAAGGTAATTCTACCAAACATTTAAAGAAGAGTTAATATTTATTCTTCTCAAACTATTTCAAAAAAAAAGAAGAGGAAGGAAAGTTTCCAAATTTATTCTATGAGGCTAGCATTATCCTGATACCAAAACCAGATAAATACACTACAAAAAAAAAAAAAAAAAAAAAAAAAGAGGTTAATATCTCAGATGACTATAAATGCAAAAATCCTCACCAGAATACTAGGAAACTGAATCCAACAATACATTAATAAAATCATGCATCACAATCAAGTGGGATTTATTCATGGGATGCAAGAGTAGTTCAATATTCATAAATCAATCAATGTGATACACACATAATCAAGAGAAAGAATAAAAACTATATGATCATTTAAATAGATGCAGAAGAGACATTTGACAAAGTATAGCATCTATTCATCATTAAAACCTCCCACAAAGTAGGTTTAGAGGGAACATACCTCAACATAATAAAGGCCATATATGAAAAAACAGCAAACATCACACTCCATGGTAAAACACTGAGAACTTTTCCCCTAACATCAGGAATAAGACAAGGATAGCCAACTCTTATCACTTTTATTCAATATAATATTGGAAGTTCCAGCCACAGCAATCAGACAAGAAAAAGAAATAAAAAGACATCCAAATTGGTAAGGAAGAAGTAAAGCATTCACTATTTGTAAATGACATGATACTATATATTAAAAAGTCTAACAATGCCACCAAAACAAAACAAAACAAAACAAAACCCTACAATAAACCCTACCAGAACTGATAAATGAATTCAGTAAAGTCGAAGGATACAAAATCAATATACAGGAATCAGTTGCATTTCTATACAACAATAACAAAGTAGAAGAAAGAGAAATTTTTTAAAAATCCTATTTACAATTGCACCAAAATAATAAAATATGTAGGCATAAACTTAACCAAGAAGGTGAAAGACCTGTACCCTGAAAACTATGAAACACTGATGAAGGAAATTAAAGATGACAAGAATAAATTGAAAAGATATCTCATATTCATGAATTGGAAGAATATATATTGTTAAAATATCCATACTTCCCAAAACAATCTAAAGACTTAATGCCATCCCTATCAAATATCAATAGCATTTTTCTAAGAACTAGAACAAATAATCCTGAAACTGGTATGGAACCGTAAAAGACTTGGAGCAATTGAAGTAATCTTGAAAAAGAATCAAACTGGAGGTATCACAATCCTCATTTTCAAGATATACAACAAATATATAGTAATCAAAACACTATGGTACTGACACAAAAATAGACACATAGATCAAAGGAACAGAATAGAACCCAAAAGGAAACCCATGATTATATGGTCCATTAATCTTTGACAAAGGAGACAAGAAGATGCAATAGGAAAGTCTCTTGAACAAACTGGATAGCCACATGCAAAAGAATGAAACTTGACCAATTTCTCACATCATGCACAATAAACTCAAAATAGGTTAAAGACTTAAAATGAGACCTAGAACCATAGAAGCCCTAGAAGAGAACACAGGTAGGATTTTCTCTGCCATTTGACATAGCAACATTTTTCTAGATGGGTCCCCTGAGGCAAGGGAAACAAAAACAAACATAAACTATTGGGACTACATCAAAATAAAAAGCTTCTGTACAGTCAAGGAAACAATCAATAAAACTAAAAGGCAACCTGTTGAATGGGAGAAGATATTTGCAAATGACATATCCAGTAAAGGGTTAGTATCCAAAATATATAAAGAACTTAAACAACTCAACACTAAACAAATAATCCAATTAAAAAATGAGCAGAAGACATGAACAGACATTTCTCCAAAGACATCCAGATGGCCAACAGACACATGAAAAGATGCTCAACATCTCTCATTATCGGAAATGCAAATCAAAACCACAATGAGCTATCACTTAACACCTATCAGTATGGTTAAATTCAATACCCCAAAACAAGTGCTGGTAAAAATGTAGAGGAAGAGGAATTCTTTTGTACTGTTGTAGGAAAGCAAACTGGTACAGCCACTATGGAAAACAGTTTGGAAATTTATCAAAAAGTTAAAAACAGAAATACCATATGATCTAGTAATTCTACTACTGAGTATTAACCCAAAGGTAAGAAAACATGGATTCAAAGATACATGCCCCTCTATGTTTATTACAGCATTATTTATAATAACTATATTATAGAAGCAGCCCAAGTATCCATCCATAGATGAGTGATAGAGAAGTGATGTGTATATATTTGTAATAGAATATTACTCACTTAAAGTTTTTGAACTTTATTTCAGAAATTTCCATAGCTGAGATTATTAAAACTTAATGATTTTTTAAGGTATAAAGTACACTCAATATGCATACATTAGACATTGAGCATTATGCAAATTTTAAAATCTAAAAACATATGACTTACTAGAGGAAGAATTTCTTACAAACTCACAATTTTTTTCTTTCTACATAAAGCTCTGGGTTGTAACAACAGTTAACAGTATTTTCTTCCAAAACACTTTGAATTTCATGTGATTATATTAAATGTTCCTGGATAATTTTATTGGATCAGTTTCTGGCTTTAAAAAATAAATATATATTGTATATATATTAATATAAATATTATATAAATATTAATATAATATATATATATATTTTACTTAGAGAGATCTTCATTTGATTTTGGTACTTTTTTATATCAATTTCCCTATCTATATAATAGGGAAAACAACTGTACTTAACTCATAATGTTGTTGCAAAGATGAAATAACAGAATGAAGTAGTGTTCCTAACAAATAACACACTGCTCAAAAGACATTAGATTTTATTAGTATGACAGTTATTATTAACTGATATTATTATTTTTATTGTTATTATTCCTTTGGAAACTTCATCAGCCTTGTCTGTCTTATGTTAATATGTAGAGAACACATCAGTGGTCTGGACACAGGCAGACCAATATTCCATATCCTGGAGGGAATTAATGTCCCCTGGAGAGCACCATGGCAACAGACTTTAGGAGAGGACAGTCAGCTCCCTTTCTCTGCCCCTGTCTCTAGTTACCAGGTGTTGGCTATGAAGCCAGCAGTCAGACCTCTTGTAGTTGGGGGCATGCCTTCTTTCATTCTTAGGTTGCCTTGTAACATCCCTCGGAGGGGACTTGGGCATGAGAGAAGTTATGGGTTATTCCTATACATTTACTCACCACAAGAGGGGCAAGTCAGGTAGGTATTTTTAGGGTAGGGTTGCCTGTAAAATACAGGATACCCAATAAAATTTGAATTTCAGATCAACAACCTAATTTTTTTGGTGTGAGTATACCCCTAGTGGGATATACTAAAAGTGTATAATACTAGACTAAAATGATTATACCAAAAAATTATTTGTTCTTTATCTGAAGTTCAATTGGGTGTCCTGTACTTCTATTTGTTAAATCTGTCTGGGGTAAATCCCTGCTGCTGGGTGGGCAGGGACCTGTACTGATCATCTTTGTTTCCTTGGATCTGGCACACTGCTTGACTCACATAGGTACCTGAAGTGTTTGTTGATTAAATGAATACAGATCACCTTGGTTTACTAAGCCAGCATACCCTCTGGGTCCCCCAAACCTTCTGAGTTCTACTAGATGGCCATGAGGCACTGGCTACTTCTTCTGGCTTATAAGGGGTAGAGGGTGGGGTGGTATCATTTGGAAAATATCAAATGTAGAGAAGCAGAGAGCAAAAGTAGGAGTAAAATGAGGGATTTACAAAAGGTCAAATAGGAAGAGTGAAGAAATGACAATAAAATATCTGGGCCAGAGAAGTGATCGCTATATATGAGGTTAATGAGCATTACTGAGAAGTAGAATTCTCGCCACAAAGACTTCCTTTTATACACAATCTTCCTTGTTTTCATGATTTAAATCTTCATTAACTTAGAAGTCAGGGGCCAGGGGTGGTCATGAAGAGTCACCAAGGCAGAAAGAGCCACAAGATGGACCAAAGAGAACTTTTTGTCACTGGTCATCGAACCACCTGGGTCTTGTTATAGAATTTTGCTGGCGGGGAGTTAGGACACATTTTGGTTCCAATAGGTTGGAAGGTCAGGAAACAGTAGACAGAAGTTTAAGTTTATAGTAAACATTCATGCTCCTTCTCTTTTCCTAGATTTTAAATTTGGTCTAAAAAGATAGGAGAGAATTTGTTCAGGACCAAAATCTTTTTTTGAGGTAAACTCTTTTTTCCTTGGAGAGCATGGAAATGCTTTACAAATGCAAAAGCGTGGATGGAGCCATGGGTCCTGAGTGTGTTTACTTGTTGGGGGTGGAGGTAGGGGCCAGTGGGTTGGGCTCATGCAAGGGGTTGTTATTTCTCTTCCATTTGTCACTTTTAACTCCAGAGGTAATTTTACAGAAATCTTTGTCAGAGTTCTATAATCCCCTAAATATTAACTTGGCTTTAACTCAACATGCCACATTTAAGAGGCTCAGATGATTTCCAGTCTGAACAGTTTCTAGTCTTTTTGCCAAAGTAAAGTTTTTAAAAGTACCTCTAGGGATACTCAGGGGGAGGCCAAATTACCTCCCTCTGGTGTGAGCATGACTCCCTTTGGAAACAAATTAGCCCTTGGGCAGCTAGCTCACTGCTCTCACTAAGCTTACTAAAGATGATACTATGAAGCCTGCAGGGGTGGAGAGACTGGCAGCCTCTCCTCCTGGCTCCTTAGGTCAAAGAAAAATAATATTTGTTAAAGTTTGATGATCTTGGCTTATGATCCCATGTCCAGAATATGTACTCCTGCAAAGTTCAGTTTGTTAGAAGAGAAGTAGAAGAGCATGAGGGATCAAATCCACAATGGAGTCCTAAATTCTTAGGATGCTGTGTTCCTTCCTCTTTAGCAATTTCTTGGCTCATCAGTCATCATAAGAATGACAGAGGATCCCCCAGCTCCACAGCGCTCTTCTGTTCCGGGACTGTAAGAAGTAAACAGTGCTGGAACAGCCACACTCCAATACTACGGGAAAGGACAATGACAAGTCTGGGTCTTGGTACTCTAGTCTGCTTCTGACCTGCTTCATGGGTAAGACCAGAGACCAGGAGATGCCCGGTTATATGGGGTCCAGTCACTCCACTAGTACAACTTTGCCTCAAATGAAACAACTCTATGGTTTATTTCATTCACACAAGATATTTTTAAAGGGTTCTCAAAAAGAGATGGTTGTGGGGAAATGAACTGAACATAGTCTTACCGGAAGGTTTATGACTCCAATTTCCTGTTTATTTGTGATGTGGTCAATCCCTTTATAAATCTAAGTCTCATTTTTGTCCTATAAAAATGGGGTTAATGATAGAGTACCACAGATTGTTGAAAGCATTATATGATGGATTTGACAGTGTAGCACACACAGAATGGGCATGAAAAAGTCAAGTGGCAAAACCCTGGGTGGCTGCTAGGCTGTGTGGACATGTGACACCAAAAGAAGGTGGCTTGTGTAGGTGATACCAAACCTGGAAGATGAGCTTCTCTTGCTCACAGCTGGGGGGACCATACAATGCTCTTACTCCCACAGCATCTTAAAGAGTATGGACAAAAAGATAGTGAACCTTGCTACTGGGATGCAGAAATATTTGGTTAAAAACAACAACAACAACAACAACTCTGTATAGTAAGCATAAATTCTGAGCAATTGTAGACAGAGGATTCCTTGCAGTTAGAAGAAAAATTGAAAGCCCTGCTATGAGGAAGTGACTGTTCTAACACAGATGCTCAGCCAATTGCTTACTTTTCATTCAGCCCACAGGAGAGAGAATGGAATATGGAAAAAGGATGAGCAAAAAGCGCAAAGCCCCTGCCCTCAAAGTGAGCTCACAGGGCCAGCAGTGTCAGTATCACCTTGCAAGTTGTGGAGAGGCAGAAATTCAAGAGACACTCCAGACCCACTGAATCAGAATGTGCATTTTAACACAATCCCTGGGTACCTCACTGGCACATTAAAGTTTGAGAAGCAAATGGCCCAGACAATGAAAGAACAGAATCTGAATGAGACCAGGATCCAGGCATTCCCCTTGAAAATGCTGAGAAGGGTTTCACTAATTCTGCAGCGAGGTGAAACTTAACCCATGCGTTACTTGGAGTACTGCATGTGGTTCCCATCTCATAGCTTTGTCTTCCTCAAGCCGCTAAAGGTCTTTATCGATTCTAAGGTAAATGTACCTTGTCAGTTTGGCCATTGTGGGAGGTTCAGATGTGCCCTAAGTCTTTAGTCGGGATTCCCAGGACTAGAGTGGGCAGACCAGCCTTAACAGAAGGCTGCTGGGTCCTAACACATTGTCATCTGGATGTGATACAAGGTACAAGAGCACTTTTCAACTATAAAGGAACATAAAGATGTGAAGAGGTAATGTCACTACAACACTTTGAATCAGGAGTAAGAACTGTAAAACGACATGCTCCTCTTTTTCTAGGGTAACATTACTGTCTTGGGGATGTAAGTGGATAATGGGGTTGAAGTGAGGGCATCTACCATGAAAACGGAATCATGGGGCCTGCAGAGGAAAAAAGTGGAGACACTGTCATTTGCCAGCTTTTGACAAGCTTGCCAGCTTTCTTCCTGGAAGAACAGGAAAATGACTAAGTAGTCCTTTTTGATACACCCTCTCAGAGGTTCTACCACAAATATGATCTCTTATCCCATTTTTAATTGGTTGAAATGGATAGCTACCTAGAAATGGGGCGATACAGTCAGTCAAAACACACTACTGACTGAGCGGGGGACAGAACACTACACAAAATGCTGTGATTCAAACACTGTCTATCTAGAATTCAGCATTTGCCTATAGCCAAGTCTAGGCAACAGCCTTCACCCTAATACAAAATCCACCTTTTGCCTCGTGGTAAAACTGAATACCATTAAGAACTATTTTTCCCACAATAGTTGATCTCCGCCATGGCTGAAGTGTTGTGTTCACTCTCTCTCATTTATTAAAGCTCTTTCTTTAGGTCCCAAAGGAAGGTTGGGAGAGCAAAATACCAGTAACTGAAGAGAGTTCTAAGCTTTGCCTGGGTTCAGCTGCATTGAAGATCTAAAGCAGTGATTCTCAAACTACCTGTGACACAGACCAAGCTGTTTGATAATTTAATTTTCAGATGTCACAGACCAATATTTTTGTGAAATACAATAAAAATAAATCATCAGAGAAATAAAAGGAAGAAAACAAAGACATACAGAGTATAAGCCTGCTGATCACGCATTGGAGGTTGCACCAATGTCATATTGCTGTAAAAGTTCTAAACTCTTATTTTCAATCTCTGTAGTAACCTTGTCACAGGTTAGTAAGGAATAGTTTGCAGACTGGTGTTGGTTAATGAGCTACGGTTTCAGTAGCTCTGACATAACGGACATGCTAAGGAAATCACCTACGATAATGCCCACTTGGAACAGAGTATTAACGCTAACAGTTAATACTTAGTGAGGGCTTTCTATGAATGAGACGTTCACCATTCAAGTTCGCTGCACGTATGACTTCTTACATAATCCAGTGAGGCAAGTCCTATTACTGTCTCCGTTTACAGATGGAGCAGTTTAGGCACAGAGGAGTTCAGGAACTTACTGAAGGTCGACAAGTAAACCCAGCCGGAAGTATCTTTCTCCAGAGCACACCCATGTGACATCGCTCTCCCACTGCCTCTATGGAGCTGTTTGGTTCAGGCTGCATCTGAATCTACCCCAGGGGTAAATAATACATATAACGGCATTGGTGATAATGCAGTCCCCAACAGAAGTCATTGTACCCTCACATCTCTGAGTAACATTCTATGGGAGTAGACACCAGAACAGAGTTGACATATAATCATTGAACAAACCCTTCACAGGGATATGAAAAATGAATTTTGGCATCCCCTATAACCAAAACTGAAAAGGTGTTCAAAACTCAGGAAATGGGATGTGAATAGCAAACTGAGAGTGTAATTTTGGTTGATCCCAAAAAGGAGCTGGAGAGGGTTACCTCTCCTATAAAAGGCTATAGAGGGTCAAGTCCTTCCCACTTTTTCTTCCACAAGTGCACTTTTTCCTTTTCTCCAGGCTAAAGCTTTGGTGTTTCCTGTCTTGTTTGAAATAGGAAGCCAAGCCGTAGGAGCTTGATGAAAAGCTCTTTCCCTTTTTGGTGTATCTTGTGTTTTTAAACACTTCTGTGTTACAGGCCAGGATCCCCTGCCTAAGCTGCAATTGCCCAGGCTCCCACTCTTTAGCAGGGCTGCCCCGCCTCCCATTTCCACCTCTCTTTGTCCACACTTTCAGAGACAGCCCCTCTGGGGCCTCACCCTCCTTGGGCCTGCTTCATTGTCTCCAAAGCTGATAATGATGTCTCCCACCTCCATCTCTTGCTGATAAACGAATTCCTGAAATACCTTTACGGACCTTCACATCACCATAAATGCTGCTTTAAGGAAGGACAAATGGTGGAGTAAATGAACAACACATGGAACATAAATGGTACCACATGTCAGACTTAATCTCCTCGGTGAGAAGAGGGGCGAAAAACCCCAAAGCCCTTCCTTCCCTGTGCATGGAGCAAAACAGCCACAGCTACTGCCACAAATAGCTGTTAAAATTCACTTTTTAGACAGTGGCCAGTGTAGAACTCTCTAGATTGAAAAGATATACTGTTTTTTAATTAAAACTCTGGTTACCTTGGTGGGGGTGAAATTACATTCAGCTTTTCCTAAGCAGGGGGCAATGCTGACCAGAATATCAGATGTTTTTAATTATGATCCTGAACTTCCTCATATAACTGTTGCTCTCAAAGAATCAATTTCTCTTTGTAAAAACATGTCTTGCCTAAAAAAGGTAGGAACTCTTATAAGCATTTTTAAGACTCTGTTTTCCTTCTATAGAGCACAGGCTGTGAATATTAGCTCTCTCAAATATGGGGGGGGGGACTGGAGGGGCCCACAGAAAGATAGCTAACACTTCAGGGCGCGACCTTGGGTGCAGGGGTGTGGAATGGCGGTATGAACTGTAGTGGCTCAGAGGAGGGAAGGTCAGAGTGGGCAGGGATGGGTGGGGAACACCTACTGGGGAAGTGGTACCAAAATGGAGTCTTAGAGAAGGGAAACCTTCAAAGGGAAAGGAGGGAGGAAGTGGGCATTCTGGAAGATAATGATAAAGGTTAGGGAAGTATCACTTTAGGGAGGAGTAGGCAAAGTCACCCTTGACAATCCTTTAACATTTTTCTGAATTATCCATGAAGTACTGTGAGCACTATAAATCTCATCCACGCTGACACTTGAGATCTACTGGACTATGGCAGGAAATTCTATGAGCTGATGTCTGGGCATTTGCACTATTGCCCCTGCAAGAGCTACCAAGGACCTAGAGGGGAGTAAGGATTGGATAGAGTTCGCTCCTGTATTTTCGCCTGCCCACAAGATTCACTCCATTACACTTGAACGGGAAGCCTCTGTCATTCTAATACATGCCACTTTGCGGTTGTGAGGATTAAACAGTATAACGTAGTTGAAAGCCCTTAGCACAAAATCTGTCATGTGGTAGGAGCTAGTTAAAGGCATGGTCAGATCTAAGGATAACATCCTCTTTTGCAAAGTTGGAAAGAACCTGGTCCCCGCTCTCTGCGATTTCTGTTGTGGACCCAGTAAAAAGCCACCACTCAAAACCTCTTGAGCAATGCCTTCAGGGACTGTGTAGTACACCTAGGCTCTGACGTGATCCCCAGGGTATCAAGATGGGAACTCTGGAACACAGGTAGCAAAAGGTCTCACATTTTGAAAAGAGTCTTTGCAGGCCATGTTGCTTGGTTACACATTCAGGCCACGCGCCGACTCAAATCCCTGGTTTTTCCCTGTAATCCATTTCTTTGATGTTTATTGCATGAAATTTAGGATAAACCAAAACTCTGGGGACACGCCAAGAAGGATAGATTTCCTAGAGTCATTCCTTAAGGACATCATCTCCTTATTCTGTTTTCTCTTCATTCTCCCTGACACACTGTTGTGGGTTTTTTTTGTTTGTTTGTTTTTGTTTTTTTTGCCTTCTCTCCATTGTGTCATCTCTTTCTATTTATATCAAAATTAGATTTATACTTTTGCTTTGGCCATAATTTACCTTTCATTCCCCCTTCCCCCAACCCCTGGACTTGATTCTTAAAAACAAAGAATCAACGCAAAATCTCACCACTACTGGGGTGCCTGGGTGGCTCAGTGGGTTAAAGCCTCTGCCTTCGGCTCAGGTCATGATCCCAGGGTGCTGGGATTGAGCCCCGCATCAGGCTCTTTGCTCAGCGGGGAGCCTGCTTCCTCCTCTCTCTCTGCCTGCCTCCTTGTGATCTCTCTCTCTGTCCAATAATAAATAAAATCTTAAAAAAAAAAAAAAATCTCACTACTACTGCCATCATTACCACCCAAACAACAAAACAACATACCACCCACTGAACCAAGCCAGAGGTCTGGGAAAGCTTTAGCCACATGCTTCACATTAAAACTTTTCTTATAAGCAGCTCTTTTCCCCCCACAACTTGAAGGCTTTGGCTAGGGTTTGAAAACTGGATTGGAGCAAACTGTAAATCCCCTCCCTCCCCCACACACACCCCACCCAGGCCAGGGATTTGGGGCTGTGTGCAGGTGCCCTTCCTCCTTGTCCTCTGCTTTCCCTAGGTCTTTTCCCACTGCCATCCTTTCATCCTGTCTTTGCTCAATTTGCCTATTGACCCCCTGCCAACCCCGGTTTCTTTTAATAATTTCCATCCCTCCAAGTTTCCATCCCCGACTGGTGTCTGAGCCTAACCACCTACTAAGACAACTTGTGACAAACTGTCCCCCAATCTGTTGGTGCCTGATTAGAGCAGTCTCCCTGGAACCACATGCACTGGGCAAAGGTGTCTTCTAGTCCAATGACCACCTGAATGCTCGGCCGGCACACAGTTACCAGGAGCTCACACTCTCCTTCTACGCATCCCCTGGGTCCTGGCTGGCATAAGGTTCAATGGTTAGTGGCTGCCCAGAAGGCTACCCAGGGCTCCCAAGATTCTGAAAGGTTTAGATCCTTTCTCTTATCTTGTCACTTTCCTTTTTTTTTTTATTTTTTATAAACATATATTTTTATCCCCAGGGGTACAGGTCTGTGAATCACCAGGTTTAATCCGTAATTGCTGTTACCTCTTTTCGCTTCCCCAGAATTAGTTTCAAAATCTAAATGCTTTGCTTGGCTCTCCTGTTGGTTTATTGTGTATATATAAATGTTCTCTCGAAAACATGCAAATAAGAAAAGTGCAAGTGTGTTACCTAGTGCATCTAATAAAACTCACCCAATTAATTCAGAATGACTTGGCACAAAGAAGGCTCCTGTCTGCTTCAGTTTTTCATTCTCCCTAGGATGCTAATTGTTTTTCTTCTGATAATCTTGTATTTTTGGCCTGAAGTCTAAAATCTGGCCTGCTGGGCTATGTGTCAGATTTGTAAATTAGATGACATCTGTTTTGAATATTATCATCTTTTATTTTCTTTCAAACTCTCCTCACTTATTCATATCCCCTTCAATTGTAAGGATCACACTTTGCTGGGTGCTTGAGACAAAAGTGTAGACACTTCTTCTTTGGGGACACAGATTAAAATTACTAAAGCTAAGTGGTCACAGTGAAATCTATTCAGGAAAAAGATGTTGGGAGAGAAGCCTTAGCAACCATCCCATAGAGGATGAGCAGCTAATATCAAAGGCTGGCTGTCCACACCAGCGTTTTGAGGTTCCCACTGAATAATTACAATCAATTAGAAGGAGATTGATAGTGAGTGTTGAACACTGGCAAAGTGAGTATTTTGAATCGAGAAAAGTAGAGGCAGTGGGGATGGTGGTGGTGGTGGTACATGGGATGAGTGGTGACATTTTTATTTCTTTGCATTTAATTTCTCTCTGTGTGTTTTTCCCCCAGAAAAATAATAAAAGGAGGAGAAACTTAAATGCATTCTCATACCTACAGATTCATATTTTAATAGTAAAATCTAATGTATATATTACATTAGCAGATTAAAATCTGCTATATATATGCGTGTGTGTGTATCTTAAAATCTTCTTTTCATGGGGGAATTTTTTATTGCTAACTGGGTTGGGCCTATTTATTAAGGATGAATTTTCTTGTTAGAATGCCCAAGGTAACACCCTTGTGTAACGTGTTTTTCCTTTATGTCAATATTTTTCACATATATACTCTTGCAGATGCCAACTAGCTTCTTGCAACTTTGAATTTGCAGAGGCAATAGAGATCATATAGAACACTGGCCAGAACGTATGCCTAAGCTTTCACATCTGATATACACATCGCTCATCACTGGACGAAGAAATAAGCAGACTGGCTATGCACAGAATTCAAAATGTCTCCAGGATCTAAATCAAATTTCTAAAACCACATCATCATGAAAATTGGCCAACAGTGACTTTGTGCTTGCATACAAATGACAAATCACCCCTTCATGATGCTGGCCTTGGATTTCTTGGATACCGCTGTGTTTAGGCTGTTGCTAGGCCAGTCATGGATCTGTAAAAATACTATTTTTGAATAGAATATATATATATAAGAGCAGTTCTCAAGTGTAAGCAATTTTTGTCTCTCAGGGGACACTTAGCAATGTCTGGATACATTTTTGGTTGCCACAGCTGAGGGGGAGGACTCCTACCAGCATCTACTGGGTAGAGTCCAGGGATACTGGCAGATATTATATAAGGCACAGGACAACCCCATAACCAAGGATTAATGAGCCTAAATTTCAATAGTACCAAGATTAGAAACCCTGGTTTGTAGGCATTTATGTATTGAACCAGCCAACAACAGATCAAAACTATGTCTGTGAGGGCAAAAGGGCACTTAGAAGAAAGCAGTCTTTTTGGATGAATAGCTATTGCTGACTTTGATGACCCTATTGGTCAGATAATACTCTCTGTGTAGAGTGGACTAAGAGATCCTTCCATTTGGGCTTCCCTCCTGCTCCTCTTTTCATGGTTGTTAGCATCATCTTCCATGAGTATGCAGTCCCTCAAACTATGTATCTCTGGGCTTTATCCATAATCTTCCCCTTCTCGTTGCCCTACCTCTTGTTAGTAATCAGTTCCTCATAATTCTGTTCTCCTCATTATAATGATACTCCCTGCCTTCTTAGGTCCTCCACTACCACTTTAGTTCAGGCTCCCCTCAGAGCTGAAAGAGCCTGTTTATTAAGGTTCCAGTGATCCCATCCTGGTCACTCTCTAGCCATCTTGCTGCTCCAGCCAAATCCATTCAGTGCTCCACAGCTTTAGTCGCTTCCTCATTTCCCTGGTCCTACAGGGAATAGATATTTATCAAGTGCCTATCTGCTAATTACTCTGTTAGGAGCTGTAATCATTCTCTGGATTAAAACCTTTCCAAGCCTCCATTGCTGAAGGGAAGAACGCCTCACTTCTTGACACAGCATCTAAAAGCTTCTGATAATCTGTTTCACCTGACATTTCAGCTTACTCTCCCACCCTGCCCTGATGTACTTGCTCCAACCACAGTGAATCAATGGCTTTTCCTTAGTTTGGGTCACACACTCTTAAACCTCTAACTTTGCCCATGCTGTTCCCTGTATTTAAAGTATCCTTTCTACCCTTTTCTGAAAAACTCTCATTCATCCTGTGCAACTTCATCTAGTACCTAGAGAAATGCCTGGCCCGTGAAGCTGCTCAATAAATATGGAATGAAGTTAAATTTCACCTTCTCTCTAAAACATTCTATAATTTCCTGGCTATTAGTCAGTACATCTCTCATGCTCCACAGCCCGTTGTATGCACTTCTACCAAAATCCTGTCGCATACCTGACTGTGAATCCTTTGAGGGAAGGGATGGTGTCTTAGGTCCCTTGGAACCACAAGACTGTGCCAAAGTGGGCGTAAAGTGACCCTGATGATTAACTACTCACTTCTTATGTTTTTGGACTCCTTAATTCACACTGGAAATGGTATGCATCATTTGATATCCCCAAAACTCACAAAATTTGACATTGGTCTCCAATGAGCCCTGGCCCTGTTCTAGAACCGAATACCCTCCAGTCCATGGTGTGAAGATAAGGTCTGAGTCTGTCCTCTATCACCTTGTCACTGTTTAACCTTGGGAAGACATTTAACACCTCTCACCTCAAAATTAGAAGTATTTTTTCTTTTGTAAAATAGGAATGATATCTGCTTTTCTTACCTTGTGGAGCAGTCATGAGGATCAAATAAGATTACATGTTGGAAACTGTTTTTTAACTTCTAAGGATTATAAAACTTTCCAAGTGCTTCCCTATTCAAAATATAGCAAAATAAAATATAACACCTCCTTTAATCTTACATGATCTTTATTTTTTTCCAAAAATTTTCCCACAAACTTTGGCCAGTTTGATGCATTGTATCTACTCTCTCTCTTCAACCCCAGGAATTCTGTTTTCTTTACACCCATATCACTGGCGGTTCATTCATCACAATTTTCAATAATTTCCCATGGACACTCTTCTGTCCTTCCCTCACTGGACTTGACTTCAGTCCACCTCTCCCTGAGACATTCTCTTCATTGGAATCAGTGGATTCCTGAAGCATGGATTCTGATAATATCCTGCCATGTATAAAACCCCACAATACTTCTTAGCCTACAGAGTAAAATTCAAACTCCTTAGGAAGGTGTCAAGCCCACCATCCTGCAGTCTCTGCCTACCACTTCATTTGCATTACCTAATGTTACCCTCCTAACACATACCCTACCCATACAAAATGACTTCTGTTTCTAGAAAGTGTTGTTCTCTTTCACATGCCGCCCAAAAGACAGCCTGGTGCAATCTGGTCATCTTTTAGGACTTGGTTCAAAATATTATCTCTTCTGGGAAGCCTTCCTTGACCTAAGTTTTCTATTTCTCTTCATTCCATGCTGAAGTAGATATCCCCATCCTTGTGTCCCCATACTCCATGACCATGTCTTGATTAAGCATGACCTTCCCACTATTCTCTAGTTACCACTTAAATATTTATTTCCTCTACTAGACAGTGAGATCTATGGGTATAAGGAATATGTTTTATCTCTCTCTATGTGTCTAGCTTCTAGCAGAATTCCTGGTAAAAGCAAGCAATTGCTAAGTACTTCTTGACTAAATGAGTGATATAAGCATTATTTGTACTATATTCTTATTCCTTTGTCACATTTTGTGCACTTTTTAGAAATTTTTGTTTGTTTCACTCTGGTTTTCACAAATTTAGAAAAAATTCTGGCAAATGCTATAATTTACTCAGAAGCTATTCTGCATTGAGATAGTGGGTTTGGTTTTCTTTGGGAGGTTTGCCTACTGTCTGTGCTATACCTCCATAGGTTTATGACATGTCCCTGATGTACACAGGAGCTCTTGCTCACCTGCTGCTTTTGGCCTTGGCAGTTTCCAGTTGTTGGGTAAGGAGCCTGGCAATCGTGGTGAAGCTGTTGCTCATGCGGAAGATATCTCTGCTCTGAGGGCCCAGGATGGAGGAGAAAGCATCAGTGATACTCTTAATCTCCAGCAGGAGAATATGATGAAACGAATGTTCCATGTTGGCCAACTGACTCACCAGGAAAGGCAGGCAGCTCCTGGCTCTCTCCTGCCAAAAACAATAAAAAACAGTGTGCACTGTTGGTGGGAACATAAACTGGTACAGTTACAATGGAAAACAGTATGGAGGTTCCTCAATAAATGAAAAAATATAACTACCTTATGGCCAGCAATCCCACTTCTAGGTATTTATCCAAAGGAAACAAAATCATTATCCCAAAGAGATTTCTGCACTCCCATGTTCATAGTAGCATTATTTGTTCATAATAGCCAGGACATGGAAACCACCAATGTGTCCATAAAAGGATCAACGGACAAAGGAAAATGTAGTATATATACACAATGGAATACTATTTATCCATAATCATGTCATTAAAAAAGAAGGAAATCCTGCCATTCACAACAACATAGATGAACCTAGAGAGCATTATGCTAAGTAAAATAAGCCACATAGAAAAGGACAAATACCATGTGGTATCATCTATATGCAGAAACAAACAAAAAAAATGTTGAAGTTTAACTGAGAGAACCCTGAGGGGACTTGGGTAGGTGGGAGAAATAGGGAGAGGTTGTTCAAAGGGTGCAAGCTTACTTTTAGCTATAAGTTGAATAAGGTCATGTATAACATGGTGACTATAGTTGATAACACTGTATTATATAATTAAAATATGCTAAGAGAGTAGAACTTAAATGTTCTCATTTACCCCCCCCCCCAAAAAAGGTAAATATGTGTGGTGATGGATGCATCAATTGACTCTATATGGGAGAATCATCTCATAATGAATATGTATATCAAATCATCACATTGTACTTATTAAATATCTTGCAATTGTACTAGTCAATTATACATCAGTTAAGGCTGGAGGGGAACTAAAGAACAATGAAAAAAAATCTGTATTTTAAAAGAAAAACACAGTTCCCTGACCAGCAGATAATGATTCTACGGGGAGCTGAGAGAGCTAGCTAAAGCTAAATAATGTCTCATTCACAATGCCTCTGAATTGGCTTCTTTGAGATTTTAACCTTTTTCCTGATGATGAGTAACAAACATTATTCCTTTCTTAAAAATACATCAAAAGGGGAGAGGAAGCAAGATGGCAGAGGATTAGGAGACTGAAATATCATTAGATCCCAGTAGTTCAGCTAGATATTTATCAAACCATTCTGAACACCTACAAACTCAACAGGGGATTGAAGAGAAGAAGAGCAGCAATTCTAGGAACAGAAAATCAACCACTTTCTGAAAGGTAGGACATGCAGAGAAGTGAATCCGAACCAACGGGAAGATAGACCATGGTGGCAGAGGGGCTGGCTCCCAGCAAGTGGTGAAGCAGTAGAGCACAATATCAGAACTTTTTGAAGTCTGCTCCTCTGGACATCACTCCAGAGGCTAAGCAGGGATGGAGCCCTCATGGGGACAGTGTGGTCTCAGGTCCCGTGGGGTCACAGAAAGACCAGGGGTGTATGAGTGTGACAGAGCTGCCAGGTATTGGAGTGGGGAAGCCGGTTATAGAGACAGAGCGGAGGAGTGAGCTCTCAGCTCAGGGTAACCTTGAACCACGATCTGAGGCACATTTGGGCTGCTGCTTTTTGAGCAGGGACCCCACAAGTGGCAGATCCAGAGAGACACCTCCTTCCTCCTCCAGGAGGAGTGGTACAGGAAGGCGCAGCAGGAATCTGCTGGGTTTGGAGACTCCAAAAGGGGCCATGTGCCAGAGACAGAAATGCTCAGTCACAAGATGGATGAGCTTGAAATGTGGCTGGAGATCAGTGAGATGGGAAAGTTTGACAGCTTTTCTCTGAAGGCACACTGAGAAGTGGGGCCCCGAGCTCTTGGCTCCTCTGGACTGGAGAATGGGAGGCCGCCATCTACATTCCTGTCCTCCAGAGCTCTATGAAAAGTGATTAGGGAACAAAAGCTCCCGAGAGCAAACCTGAGTAGATTACTTTGCCTGGCTCCCAGCAAGGGCAGTGCAGTTCGGCCTCAGGCAAAGATAGTTGATACTCACTGCAACAGACCCCTTCCCCAGAAGATCAGCAAGAACATCCAGCCAAGACCAAGCTCACTAATCAAGGAGAACAGCTGAACTCCAGAGCTAGGGGAAAACAATGCATAGAATTCATGGCTTTTTTTTCCCCATGATCCTTTAGTCTTGCAATTAAATTTTTTTAATTTTATTTTTTTCTTAATCTACATTTTTAACTTTTCCTCTTTTTTCTTCTAACATTTTTTAACTATTTTATCTTATCAATACCTTTAAAAAATCTTTTTAAATTTTCATTGTTATAGTCATATTTTATCCTTTCATTGTATTTAACCTTACTTTTTTGTGCACATATACATTTCTTTCTTTAAAATTTAGGGGTACAATTTCTTCTAATAGATTAAAATACACACTAAATCTAGCACATGGCTTTGTTCTAGTCTTCAGCCTGATCACATTCTCCTCTTTTTTTTCTTTTCCAACCAAATTATTTTATCAATTCCTTTTTATAATCTTTTTAAATTTTCATCTTCACAGTCATATTCCATCTATTCATTATGTTTACCATTATTTTTGCATATATATGTTTACTTTCTTTAAAATTTTGGGAGGTGGTTTCTTCTAAGAGACCAGAATACACCCCAAAACAAGTGGGTGGCTCTGTTCTATTCACCAGTTATATATACATATATACATGGAAGATATTAGGGAATCCCTTTCTGGAGAAATAAAAGAACTAAAATCTAACCAAGTTGAAATTTAAAAAGCTATTAATGAGGTACAATAAAAAAATGGAGGCTTCTACTGCTAGGATGACTGAGGCAGAAGAGAGAATTAGTGATATAGAAGACCAAATGACAGAGAATAAAGAAGCTGAGCAAGAGAGAGACAAACAACTACTGGACCACAAGGGCAGAATTCAAGAGATAAGTGATACTATAAGACAAAACACTATTAGAATAATTGGGATCCCAGAAAAAGACAAAAGAGAGATAAGGGCAGAAGGCATATTGGACTGAATTATAGTAGAGAATTTCCCTAATATGGCAAAGGGAACAAGCAACAAAACCCAGGAGGCACAGAGGAAACCCCCCTCAAAATCAATAAAAATAGGTCCACACCCTGTCATCTAGTAGTAAAACTTAGAAGTCTTAGTGACAAAGAGAAAATCCTGAAAGCAGCTCAGGACAAGTGTTCTGAAACATATGCCAGTAGAAATACTAGATTGGCAACAGACTTAACTACCAAGACCTGACAGGCCGGAAAGGACTAGCATAATACATTCAGAGAAATAAATGAGACAAATATGCAGCCAAAAATACTATATCCAGCTGGGTTGTTACTGAAAATAGCAGGAGAGATAAAAAGCTTCCAGGACAAACAAAAATTAAAAGAATTTGCAAACACCAAACTAGCCCTACAGGAAATATTAAAAGGGGTCCTCTAAGCAAAGAGAGACCCTAAAAGTAATAGAACAGAAAGGAACAGAGACAATACACAGTAACAGTCATCTTACAGGCATTATAATGGCACTAAATTCATATCTTTCAATAGTTACCCTGAATGTAAATGGGTTAAATGCCCCAATAAAAAGACACAGGGTATCAGAATGGATAAAAAAACAAGATCCATTGATATGCTGTCTACAAGATTACCATTAATGGACATCAAAAGAAGGCTGCAGGGGGGGGGGCAATCCTTATATCAGATAAATTAGATTTTAAACCAAGACTATAATAAGAGATAAGGAAGGAAACCATATCATACTTAAAGGGTCTGACCAACAAGAAGATCTACAATTTTAAATATCTATGCCCCTAAAATGGGACCAGCCAACTATATAAACCAATTAATAACAAAATCAAAGAAACACATCAACAATAATACAATAATAGTAGGGGACTTTAACAACCCCTCACTGAAATGGACAGATCATCTAAGCAAAAGATCAACAAGAAAATAAAGGCTTTAGATGACACACTTGACCAGATGGACATCACAGATATATTCAGAACATTCCATCCCAAAGCAACAGAATACACATTCTTCTCTAGTGCACATAGAACATTCTCCAGAATAGATCACATCCTGGGTCACAAATCAAGTCTCAACCAGTACCAAAAGATTGGGATCATTCCCTGCATATTTTCAGACCACAATGCTCTGAAGCTAGAACTCAACCATAAGAAAGTTGGCAAGAACTCAAATACATGGAAGCTAAAGAGTTTTCTACTAAAGAATGAATGGGTCAATCAGGAAATTAAAGAAAAATTTAAAAATTCATGGAAACAAATGAAAATGAAAACACAACTGTTCAAAATGTGTGGGGTACAGAAAAGGTGGCTCTGAGAGAAAAGTATATAGTGATACAAGTTTTTCTCAAGAAACAAGAAAGGTCTCAAGTACACAAGTTAGTCCTACACCTAAAGGAGCTGGAGAAAGACCAGCAAAAAAAAGTCTAAACCCAGCAAGAGAAGAGAAATAATAAAGATCAGAGCAGAAATCAATGAACCAACAGAATAGTAGAACAAATCAACGAAACTAGGAGCTAGTTCCTTGAAAGAATTAATAAGATTGATAAACCCCTGGCCAGACTCATCAATAAGAAAAAAGAAAGGACCCAAATTAATAAAATCATGAATGAAAGAGGAGAGCTCACAACAAGCACCAAAGAAATACAAACAATTATAATAACATATCATGAACAACTATGTGCCAGCAAATTTGACAATCTGGAAGAAATGGATGCATTCCTAGAGCCATATAAACTACCAAAACTGAACTAAGAAGAAGAAATAGAAAACCTGAACAGACCCATTCCCAGTAAGAAGATTGAAGCAGTCATCAAAAATCTCCCAACAAATAAGAGCCCAGGGCCAGATGGGTTTCCAGGGAAATTCTACCAAACATTTAAAAAAGAATTTATACCTATTCTCCTGAAACTGTTAAAAAAAAAAAAAAAAGAAATGGAAGGAAAACTTCCAAATTCATTTTATGAGGCCAGCATTACCTTAATCCCAAACCAGACAAAGACCCCATCAAAAAGGAGAATTACAAACCAATATCCTCAATGAACACAGATGCAAAAATTCTCACCAAAATACTAGCCAATAGGATCCAACAGTACATTAACAGGATTATTCACCACAACAAAGTGGGATTTATTCCTGGGCTGCAAGGTTGGTTCAATATCCACAAATCAATGTGATACAATACATTAATAAAAGAAAGAACAAGAACCATATGATACTCTCAATAGATGCTGAAAAAACATTTGGCAACGTACAGCATCCTTTCTTGATCAAAACTCTTCAAAGTGTAGGGACAGAGGATACATACCCAATATTATCAAAGCCATCTATGAAAAACCCACAGTGAATATCATTCTCAATGGGGGAAAACTGCAAAATTTTCCACTAAGGTCAGGAACACAGCAGCAATGTCCACTATCACCACTGTTATTCAACATAGTACTAAAAAAGTCCTAGCCTTGGCAAACAGACAACAAAAGGAAATTAAAGGCATATGAATCAGCAAAGAAGAAATCAAACTCTCACCTTTTGCAGATGATATGATACTTTATGTGGAAAACCCAAAAGACTCCACTCCAAAACTGCTATTAACTCATACAGGAATTCAGTAAAGTGTCTGGATATAAAATCAATGCACAGAAATCAGTTGCATGTCTATACACCAAGAGCAAGGGAGAACAAAGCGAAATTAAGAAGTCGATCCCATTTACAATTGCACCAAAAACCATAAGATACCTATGAATAAACCTAATCAAATAGGCAAAGAATCTGTACTCAGAAAACTATAAAGTACTCATGAAAGAAATTGCGGAAGACACAAAGAAATGGAAAAATGTTCCATGCTCATGGATTGGAAGAACAAATATAGTGAAAATGTCTAAAAGCAATCTACACATTTAATGCAATCCCTCCCAAAATACCATCCATTTTTTTCAAAGAAATGGAACAAATAATCCTAAAATTTATATGGAACCAGAAAAGACCCTTGAATAGCCAGAGGATAGTTGAAAAAGAAAGCCAAAGTTGGTGGCATCATAATTCCAGACTTCAAGCTCTATTACAAAGCTGTCATCATCAAAGCAGTATGGTACTGGCACAAAAACAGACACATAGATCAATGGAACAGAATAGAGAGCCCAGAAATAGACCCTCAACTCTATGGTCAACTAATATTTAACAAAGCAGGAAAGAATGTCCAATGGAAAAAGGACAGTCTCTTCAACAAATGGTGTTGGGAAAATTGGACAGCCTCATGCAGAAAAATGAAATTAGACCATTTCTTAACATCACACACAAAAACAGAGTCAAAATGGATGAAAGACCTCAATATGAGACAGGAATCCATCAAAATCCTTGAGGAGAACACAGGCAGCAACCTCTTCGACCTCAGCCACAGCAACTTCTCCCTAAAAACATCACCAAAGGCAAGGGAAGCAAGGGCAAAAATGAACTATGGGGACTTCATCAAGATCAAAAGCTTTTGCACAGCAAAGGAAACAGTCTAAAGACCAGAAGACAACTGACAGACTGGGAGAAGACATTCGCAAATGACATATCAGATAAAGGGCCAGTATTGAAAATCTATAAAGAACTTGCCAAACTCAATACCCAAAGAACAAATAATCCAATCAAGAAATGGGCAGAAGACATGAACAGACATTTCTGCAAAGAAGAAATCCAGTCGCCAACAGACACATGAAAAAATGCTCCACATCACTCGGCATTGGGGAAATACAAATCAAAACCACAATGAGAATCCACCTCACACCAGTCAGAATGGCTAAAATTGACAAGTCAGGAAATGACAGATGTTGGCAAGGATGTGGAGAAAGGGGAACCCTCTACACTGTTGGTGGGAATGAAAGCTGGTGCAACCACTCTGGAAAACAGCATGGAGTTTCCTCAAAGGGTTGAAAATAGAGGTACCCTATGACCCAGCAATCACACTACTGGGTGTTTACCCTAAAGATACAAATGTAGTGATCCAAAGGAGCACGTGCACCCAAATGTTTATAGCAGCAATATCCACAATAGCCAAACTATGGGAAGAACCTAGATGTCTATCAACAGATAACTGAATAAAGAAGATATGGTGTGTATACACACACACACACACATGCACGCATACACAATGAAATACTATGCAGCCATCAAAAGAAATGAAATCTTGCTATTTGCAATGATATGGATGGAACTAGAGGGTAATATGCTGAGCAAAACAAGTCAATCAGAGAAAGGCAATTATCATATGATCTCTCTGATATGAGGATTTTGAGAGCCAGGGTAGGGGATTGTTGGGGTAGGGAAGGAAAAAATGAAACAAGATGGAATTGGGAGGGAGATAAGCCATGAGACTCAATCTTACAAAACAAACTGAGGGTTTCTGGGGGGTAAGGGGATAGGGTGGTTAGATTATGGACATTGGGGAAGGTATATGCTGTGGTGAGTGCTGTGAAATACATATACCTGACGATTCACAGACCTGTACCCCTGGGGCAAATAATACATTATATGTTAATAAAAATAATTTTAAAAAATACATCAGTAGACTCATTTGCCTATCTTGTCAAGTCAAAACCTCTTGACTACCACTGAAGATCTCACTCCATGCATCCACTCTTCCCAACTTTGTGTCCTCCTCAGGGCAGTGTCCAGGTCTGTGATTCAGTAATTGCCTGCAAGGGGGAGGCTGGTCAGTGGCACCCTTGATCCATCCTTCTGTCAGGTGGTGCCATGGTGTGCAACATTTACCTCCTCTCCCCAGGGTATTTTCACTCATTTGTTCATTTTAAGCATCTTTCAACATGTTATGACTTCTATGTGCCTGGTCAAGTGACCAGATCATATTATCTACCTGTAGTCAAGTTAATGCTCACAAATGAGTAAACTCAGTTCCTTTAGAGAAACAGAAGATGAAAGACAATATGAATAATGCAGGCATGAGTACAAAACAGGCAAAATGTCTTAGCTGATAGGTCTCCTATATCTATCTCTTCCTGAACCATGAGGTACCATGATTAATCCAACATGAATGGAAGTTAGCCAAGAAATTCAAAATTATCAAAGGATAGTTGAACCATATATTTGTACCCAATATAAATGATGATATACAATTAATAAAGATAATTTTAAATATATGGTTTATTTCATCTTTAATTCCTCCTTTAAAATCCTTTTTTAATGTATTAAAAAACTGTTTATTATGTTACTCTAGTAGAAAATATATATAATTATAAATAAACATTTGCTGGAAATTGATGTTCCAAATCCTTTTGAGTGATGGGTGTACAGGTCTAAATTACTTTTCTATCTTGATATTCCCTTCTACCCTTTTTTCCAGCACTTAAGCCTTAATTTCTTTCCAGACATAACTTCTACCCTATCTCCTCCATGAAGCCATTCCTACTGACCTTTTCTGTCTGAATTTTCACTGCGTTATAGACTTTTTAAAGAATTTCATTAGTACTTGATTGCATTTGATTATTTGCGTATTCATGTTTAATTTAATCACCAGGTAGGTATTGCATGCTTAAAATATGCCTGCGCTAGATTCTAGATGACAAAGGTGAAGAGGTGGACTCTGCCTTGGAGGGACTTGCAATTCCCCCTTCCATTTATAATTCACTAATGGTTGCATATACCAGTCAGGTCTCCTAAAGGGGCTCTTTCTCAACATCAATCATCAGCCTGGCACAGAATTGAGTCTGTAGAGCCTACACCCAGTGTATAAGTCTTGTTTCACTCATTTAAGCAAAACCTATATGCCAAAATATGACTTTATAAATAAAATATATAGTTGCAAAGGAATTTTGTGCTTTACAAGAAGTATTTATTACAGAACAGATTTAAGTAGTTAAGTTCCCTAGTCTTTAATACTTAATTAGGTTTTCAAGGATTTCTTGTACAACTGCACTGGAACACATCTCTTGGGGATGTGGAGTACAGCTGCCAATCAATCCCTTAATAATTATTTCTTAAGAGCCAGTCAGTCACAGTGCTCTGTCTGGGTGTATGGGAAGATTTCATGAGCCGGACATCTAATGAAGAGACATTTATTCATTAAAGGATAAGAATGTTAGATGACTAAAAAGTAGAGGTTGTTGGAACAAGTTCCTGACAGCCTATTTGATACCTTGGCTCATACAATTGCCAAGTTGCAGAGTGACAGTTGAATGCTCTTGAGTCTAATAGGTTATTTTGCGAAACATAGATGCTTTCATTCACGCAAGGTCTCCATATGTGAATTCACAGTATGCAATGCATCACAGGGACATTTTCCATTCCCCATTTAAAGGCAAAACCTGAATTTGGGGGCCCCTACCATGTGCCAGGCTCAGTTTCAGGAGCTAGGAAAACATTACTGAAGGAAAAGGATAAAAACCCCTGCCATCACAATGAGGCAAGCAG
This sequence comes from Mustela nigripes, assembly GCF_022355385.1. Lineage (NCBI taxonomy): Eukaryota > Metazoa > Chordata > Mammalia > Carnivora > Mustelidae > Mustela > Mustela nigripes. The sequence goes on along the minus strand of NC_081558.1, from coordinate 137,085,282 downwards.
ACAATAAACAAAATACTTATGTAAAATATATCATGTGTTGGAAAAAGAAATACGCGTCAAAGAAAAATGAAGCAGGATGGGGAGTCGCAGGGAGGGGAGTCAATGTTAAATAGTGTAAGAAGATATGGTCCATATATACAATGGAATATTACACCTCCATTGGAAAGGATGAATATCCAACTTTTGTATCAACATGGATGGGATGGAGGAGATTATGCTGAGTGAAGTAAGTCAAGCAGAGAGAGTCAATTATCATATGGTTTCACTTATTCACGCAGAATAAGGAATAACATGGAGGACATTAGGAGAAGGAAAGGAAAAGTGAATAGGGGGAAATCAGAGGGGGAGATGAACCATGAGAGACTATGGACTCTGAGAAACAAATTGAAGGTTTTGGAAGGGAGGGGGATGATGGGATAGGTGAGCCTGGTGGAGGAGGGCTCTGGGTGTGGTGCATAAACAATGAATCTTGGAACACTGAAAAAATAAAATAAAAAAATAGTGTAAGGCGGTCAGATCTCAGAAAGAAGGTGACATTTGGATTTTACTGAATTTTAGAATCTAAACTCAACATTCTCAGTAGCTACAGAAAATAACTATAGTAACACTTGTCGTGCTCGATACAGGGAGGTTAGGAAGATATGAAATTTGGCACGTGGGGCACTTTACTACAGAGAATGTCATTTCAAATTTCAAGTAACTTCTCTCTTCACCTTCAGAATCAGATTCTTCTTTCAGCACTTTTTAAAACCATGGCACAAACATTTCATTTGCTTATCCAAGAAGTGTCCTTATGGTTTTATTAAGGATTCTTCCTACTATAAAAATTAGCAAGCCCCCCTTTTTTTTAAAATATTTTATTTATTTGTCAGAAAGAGAAAAAGATGGAGCACAAGCCAGGGCGTGGGAGGCGGCAGGCAGAGGGAGAAGCAGACTCCTTGCTGAGAAAGGAGCCTGACTCAGAGCTGAGTCCCAGGACCCAGGACCCTAGGATCATGAACAGAGCCAAAGGTACATGTTTAACTGACGGAGCCATCCAGGTGTCCCTAACAAGCCCTTTCTTTAAAGCATGTGTCTTCCTAAAGGTGAAAGGGACTGTGTGGGTATTTTCTGAAACCAATACAATTCTGTATGGTCTTCTGGCAGCCAAATTGAGCTGAAGGGAAAATTAATCACAGTGCAGGAACACGAAAAATTATAACTGCTCTGGAACTAACATATGAAACCAAGCCAACCTCACATCGTTTGTTTGAAACCTTGGAGAATGTCCATGTACCTTACAGGGGTAACAGATGTGATTTTGGATTAGAAAGTGTGGTGTTAGGGTAGGAAGGGGGTTTGAAGATTCTGATTTCTTTCTCAACTCCATGATATTTTGTCTCTGGGGAGCCAGTGACTTCATTTTTTCTGTTTTCAGTCATTCCACTGGGGGTAAGGTCAGCAGCACCTGTACGCCTTAATTGCATGCCTGACTTCATCCCTTCTGACAAACTATTTATTATAAAAATAATAATAGCTGACCCACAGGGTATACTTAATCTAAGTGCCAAGCCTATTTGGCACACTTTTTATGTGTTTATTCATGAAATCCTCCCAATAATACTCTGAGAGGAGTACTGTGATCACTTTCATTTTATAAGGAGGAAACTAAGGCACAAATAGAAGACTAACTTGCTCAGGGTCACATATGCCTTTTCTGCCTCTAAAGTTGTGTACTTGCTGGGGATACCCACAGTCCCTCCCGTCCAAAGACCCCAGCCCCCTCACACACATATTTTTCTACTTTTTGTTTCTACATCTTGCTTATCGTCAGTTATATGGTCCTTGATTTTGTGATATACACATCGTAAATGCACCGTGAATACAAGAGAGAGCAGCAGATCTAAAATTTTTTGGTTTCTGAATCTCCTTACTCTGTTAAACATCACAGGCGACCCCAGAGAGTTTTTGTTGATCTGAGTTTTATCTATTCCGATGTGCCCTATATTGTCACATGTATTAAGTTAAAACTGAGAAATCAAAAGTAAAACAAAACAAAAAACAAAATAGAACATGGCTGATGGCACTTTGGGTTGTCAACCCTGGGGAATGGGAGGAAGAGCTGGTTGTCCAGTCAGTCCGGAGGGGATGGAGCCAAGAGATGTTGATAAACATCATACATCGGGCAGGACAGCTCCCTGCCACCAAGAATTATCTGGCTCAAAATGTCAATAGTGCCAAAGCTAAGAAACCCTGAGTTAAGTGAAACTGGCTTTTTGTTCGCTTTTTCCTGTGAAGGTGTGGTGCTAAAGAACTTAAAAAGCCTGTTGGTGCCCTTGCCTGCATGGGTGCTGAGGCATTAGCAGTTTTACCCGCCATGGTTCTTGTCTTTCCAGCACAAATGTCAACACAGTGCAAACGGCCAATGATGTATGAGTGTTACTGTGAAAATAACTTTGACCTCACGGATCCCCTGACGGGGTCTCAGGGGTCCAGAAACCACACTGAGAATTGATGAACGAGAATCAAGGATCAGCAAACTTTTTCTGTAACGGACCTGATAGTAAATATTTCTAGCTTTAGGGGCCATATGATCTCTGTGGTGGGAAAACAGCTCCAGACAATAGTAAATGAGCGGGTATGATTAGATTTGGCCTACAGGCAGTCATTTGCTGACCCCTGAACTAGATTATGTGCTTACAAAATTGCCTTGGCCGTACCATTCATTTTTATCAGTGTTATTCATTTTGTTTTTAAAATAACTCTACTCCCACCTCATAAAGCTCCCCTGGTATTCTTTGTCAGGATCACAGAATGCAGCTCAGAAAGCGGTCAAAAATGAGAAATGTGGGAGCCTGTCATGAGGATGATAGTTTCTCTTTCTTAAGCATTCACTCTGTGCCAGGTACTTGGCATGTGGTTCCTCAATCCTTAACTACAAATCTCGCAAAATGGCTATCAGGGGATGGTACTGATGACAAAGGGGCGAATCACTTGACCAACGTCACACAGGTGAGACAGTCCTAACAGCTGAGCAAAGAGAGAATCAAGAGTTGCCTGATTACAGAGTTTGAATGTTTCCACTTCTGGTGTGTAGTGCAGCCCTGTGTGCTGAAAGCTTCCCTGCCTTCCACCCTCTGCAGGCATCACCAGTTGATATAGCGCTCTTCTCTGCTGAACCTAGAAGCTTCTCGAGACCTCTCCTCAACGCCGTCTCCCCTGTGAGTGCTACTTAGCTCAGGGTTCACATTAGAGTACCTAGGAACAATTCCTAGAATAATTCCTTTTTTTTTTAATTTTTTATTTTTTATAAACATATATTTTTATCCCCAGGGGTACAGATCTGTGAATCACCAGGTTTACACACTTCACAGCACTCACCAAAGCACATACCCTCCCCAATGTCCATAATCCCACCGCTTCTCCCAAACCCCCTCCCCCTAGCAACCCTCAGTTTGTTTTGTGAGATTAAGAGTCACTTATGGTTTGTCTCCCTCCCAATCCCATCTTGTTTCATTTATTCTTCTCCTACCCACTTAAGCCCCCATGTTGCATCACCACTTCCTCATATCAGGGAGATCATATGATAGTTGTCTTTCTCTGCTTGACTTATTTCACTAAGCATGATACGCTCTAGTTCCATCCATGTTGTCGCAAATGGCAAGATTTCATTTCTTTTGATGGCTGCATAGTATTCCATTGTGTATATATACCACCTCTTCTTTATCCGTTAATCTGTTGATGGACATCTAGGTTCTTTCCATAGTTTGGCTATTGTGGACATTGCTGCTATAAACATTCGGGTGCACGTGCCCCTTTGGATCACTACGTTTGTATCTTTAGGGTAAATACCCAATAGTGTAATTGCTGGGTCATAGGGCAGTTCTATTTTCAACATTTTGAGGAACCTCCATGCTGTTCCAGAGTGGCTGCACCAGCTTGCATTCCCACCAACAGTGTAGGAGGGTTCCCCTTTTTCTGCATCCTCGCCAGCATCTGTCATTTCCTGACTTGTTGATTTTAGCCATTCTGACTGGTGTGAGGTGATATCTCATTGTGGTTTTGATTTGTATTTCCCTGATGCCGAGTGATATGGAGCACTTTTTCATGTGTCTGTTGGCCATCTGGATGTCTTCTTTGCAGAAATGTCTGTTCATGTCCTCTGCCCATTTCTTGATTGGATTATTTGTTCTTTGGGTGTTGAGTTTGCTAAGTTCTTTATAGATTCTGGACACTAGTCCTTTATCTGATATGTCGTTTGCAAATATCTTCTCCCATTCTGTCAGTTGTCTTTTGATTTTGTTAACTGTTTCCTTTGCTGTGCAAAAGCTTTTGATCTTGATGAAATCCCAATAGTTCATTTTTGCCCTTGCTTCCCTTGCCTTTGACGTTGTTCCTAGGAAGATGTTGCTGCGGCTGAGGTCGAAGAGGTTGCTGCCTGTGTTCTCCTCAAGGATTTTGATGGATTCCTTTCGCACATTGAGGTCCTTCATCCATTTTGAGTCTATTTTTGTGTGTGGTGTAATTCTAGAATAATTCTAATGCCAGTAACACCCCACCCCCATTCTTATTTAATCTCATTATAATAGGTGGAGTTAAGGCATAGGACTTTTTTAAACCTCCCAGATAATTCTCATGTGCAGACAGGGTTGAGAATCACTCTTCTGTACAGAGCCACAAATCTTAGAGAAGTTGAGGATTTGTTGATTTCGGAAATGTGGATTAAATCTTAAAGTCCACACTTTTTCTCCTCTATCATTTGTCAATGTACAGAAAAATAATGTAAAAGAGTATATTTAGCTGCCTGAATGGACATATTTAATTTCTTGGGCATCTGCTATTTTTGCTTTTTTATTGGGTTAAGTCATTATATTTCTTCACAGCTCAACTCTGAAGTCTCTTCACACCAAAGAGACACAGGGACATTAGAAAGGTAAATCAAATGAACTTATGGTTAATGCTTTCTCAATCAAGTGTTGCCAGAGAGGCCTTAGGTTTTGCTCATGAACCCTTAGAAGTATGAGTGGGGCCAGGGGGGCTTAATGGTATATGTATTTTATAAGTCTCTTTCCTAATGATGGTAGGATTACTAGCTCCAGAGCAAGATCTGAAGGGTCTGTATGGGCCCCAACCCCACCATAATTCTTTGGCTTCGAGAAATTCCAGAGTAGGGGACTAACTCTAACTCTTTCCAGTTTGCCCTGGGATTTTCCAGCTGTCGCACTTGAAAGTCCCTCATCCTGGGAAATCCCTTAATCAAAGGCATATGGGCAAATTGAGATAGTTGGTCACTTATTTGGCCGTTTGTGAGAAGGTGGGAAATTATTGCAGCTCAGAGGATTCTGCTCCATAGACTCACATTGTTGGTGATATGATGATACATCCCCATATATCCCCCTCTCTGTATGTGTATCTGTGTGAACACTGAACTAGCAAATACAGAAGTATTGTTTCTAGTATACAGGGCTAGGTTCTCACGAGCCTCTGGTCATACATCTTCATCAACTGAGGAGTATATAGCCTTGTTTTATGTGTGTTAAAGACATCTTAATATATATTGTTAATTCATTTAAAATGAACTCACAGACAACAGTACTGTAACTCATGCCTGGACGAAGCTTGTTCTAACACATACATTTTCTCCATAAGGCACATCACAGCCTTCTTATACTTGGAAACACTAGACAGCACTTCAGTGCTACACTTGTAGGACGTTTTAAACAGCAAAATCACCAGGAAAAAAGACAAAGACGAGAAAAATGTGACACTAAATAGACCATGAAAAGAACAGACATTTGTATGAGAGCTGAAGTAAGAAGGCAAAATAGCACCTTGTTCCACTTCAATTGGGTGACTCAAATTTTTTGCTGTTCTGTGCAGGTCTGTGGATGATCTCAGAAGCACCTTGAGTATTGATCTGGGATTACAAACACATTTTACTGGGGGGTGAATCCACAAACATGAAATCAGTGAGGAAGACAGAAAGATGGGAGGAAGGAAGGAAGAAAGGAAGGTAGGAGAGAAAATGGGTCGGTAGGTTGGTAGGAGGATCTATTCTTGATTAATCTCAGATCTTTGTGGATCTCCTATAAAAGGAAATACCTGCTTTTACCTTGGTTGGCCTGAATTGAAAGACACTCTAAATTGTTAACACATGACTTTGCATAAACCATTGCAATCATGCACAGAGAAATGTTAGTTCACCTTTACTAAGGTCAGATGGAGTATGGTTTCCAGCACATCTCCCAGTTTGTCTTTTCCTGTACTTTCCATCATCAGCAAGTCTCTTATTGTCTTTAAACTAATTGAAATTTTCTTTAAGTGGGAGTTTACTACACATCCAAATCCATTTGAACTGAATTTTTCACCACATATTAATTCTTCTCCCCATTACAGATATTTTTGTTTATGTGACCCAACTCGGGTGTGTAGATTGAAGACTGGGCATAGTCATCTGCTTTTTGCTTACAACTCAGTATTTATAGAAGATGAAGAAAATACGGGTAACATTGACATTCTGAAATCCTTTTTTCTTTCTTTCTTGGTTCTCCATATAAAAGGGAAAAAAAGATGTTAGAAAAATGCCATTAAAATAAGGGATCCAGGGCACCTGGGTGGCTCAGTGGGTTAAGCCGCTGCCTTCGGCTCAGGTCATGATCTCAGGGTCCTGGGATCGAGTCCCGCATCGGGCTCTCTGCTCGGCAGGGAGCCTGCTTCCTCCTCTCTCTCTCTCTGCCTGCCTCTCTGCCTACTTGTGATCTCTCTCTGTCAAATAAATAAATAATAAAAATCTTTAAAAAAATTTAAAAAAATAAAATAAAATAAGGGATCCATCTGGTTTGGGATACCACACTATGCAGCCCTCCCTGAATGAGAATTGCAACTCTTTTATGTGAAAAAAATTTTAATTGGTAGGAATCACCTTGGAGCAGGTAAAGTTGCACTTGCTGATGGTCTATGGTTCTTTGTCCTATTAACTAGAAGATTTTTGGCATCTTCTACTCTGTTTTCTATTTGGAATTTGAGGTATTAACCTTTAAGATAAAATTCCAAAATTCGATTCCCTGGTGAGTTTATAATCACTCTTTTTAGAAAATCCAAAATGGCAACTGAGTCCGAGTCATAAGAGACCTGTTTGCGTTGCTTTTCTGTTGGATTCAGCTGCTCTGCCTGAGCAATGTGTGAAATTTCCCCATTCTAGCCTTTGCTCAGACCGATCCTGGAGATTTGTAGCTCTTTCTGAGATATCTTCAAGCAACAACCTAAATTGTTCCACTGCATAAAATCTCTTGAAATCTTTCTTTCCTCATGTAAAATAGAAATGATAAGTAAGAGACTAGCGAGGCAAAAATAAGAAGAGTATTGGCTATTCAAATTGTCAATAAATATGAGAGATTTTCTTTGGATAAATATTCACAGAGAAAACTCCGCTCTCAGAGAACAGAATGGTGGCAGTAGCACGTAAAGCTCACACAACGATGCCTCATTTTCTGAGCAGGCATTGGTGGTCACAAACTGGGCTCGGAGGCTCCTTCCTGAGTTTGAATTATGGCACTGTGATGGCCAGTCATGGACCTTGGGTAAGTTACTTAACTCTCTATGTCTTGGCTTATAAAACATTAATAAGCAGTGCCTGCTCTATCCAGCAGCTCTGAGGATTCAATCGGTTAAAAAAACAAAGCATTCAGAACAATGCTTGGCAGGTGGAATGCTAAATAAATGTTAGCTATTACTGTTTGAGTAACAAAAATGGTAAATGCAAATGCAGGGATATTTGAATTATCACAAAACTAAAACAAGCTGTCTCTAAAGCAATATATCTCCTCAAATTTTCCTGGTTAACTTATCTTGTGAATTGATAAAGTTTTGGAAGATCTAGAAATGTCCCAAACCCCAATATCAGCAAATATGAGCCAACTACAAAAACTGTTTACCTAGAAGTGAAATAGGCTCTACATTTAACTGAAAAATTTTTAAATTTTTTAAAACACTTTTTAATTTTTTAAAATGTTTTAATTTAAATTTAATAAAATTTAAAATGCTTAAAATTTTAAAATGTTACATGATTAAATAAAAACACCGTACAATTTAAGATTTACTTAGTGATTTGAGCCAAGTTTAGCTCATTATCTATAGATATCTAGATATTTTGCTCTTTGCAATTATTCCCCAGTCTTTTTCAATATTTTCCTGTCTAAAGTAAAACTATCCTATTATTTTAACATTTTCAACCCCACAAAAAGTTAGTTATTGAAGTTGGCAAGGCAGTAATTGTCAAGCTATCCAGTAATCTATACATGCCAAGATAACAGTACAACTAATAAATTTACTCTTTAAATGTTATGTTACTCAAAGATATGTTCTTCTAGCCTTAAAAATTAGCATAAAAATATATGCAAAATGCTTGCACAGTAAGTAGGGATCAAATGTCTTTAGTTCATAAATATCAAAAGCTAAGATTCAATACATTTTTTAACAGAACATTGAAAGGGAAAACTGCTTGAAATCTTTTGTGAAACAAAGTAGAGAATAAATAAATAAAAACATTGTTAATGTTCAGTTAGGCAGAAAATCCTCCAATTTTGAGCTGATTTTTTAAATAACATTCCAAAAAGTCACATTCTTCAATTCTTCCTTTTGACCTCTGATCAATTTTGACCTCAATTTTTCCGTATATCGGCTTAGAGTAATTGAACATATTTTTGTTCCCATTCATAAATAAAAATTCTATTACAATGTAAATGTATTCACATATTATAAATGATCATTTAATCCAATGTAAATGAAATGAGTTCCCATCTTTTTCTTCTTATTTTTTATTTAGTTTGCATTATTTCCGGAATACATAGTTTCTGTGGGGACATGGGAGAGTAATAAATCATGCCAAGTAAAACAATGCCATCCAGGCAAAACAATTTTAAAATAAGTCCCAGTAATAAAAGTCAAGAAACAGCTGATAAAAACAGATGTATCCTTTGTTTGGAAAGAACCTCGAATTTTGTAACATGGCAAAAATTAAGGACCAATTGGACACAGTACAACAGCATGCATTTGGCACAGAATGCTCAAGTAAACCCCACCCTTCTTTTTAAAAAAGTATAATTTTTGTATTTATAAACCAATTATGGCTTTTTTTAAAATGTGGAACTTACTTTGTCTTCCTCAAAAAGACTTAGGATTTAAAATAGAAATCAGAGAATGTGAAAGGTAGCTTACCTTTATGCCTTGCTTTTTGAGATAATAATATACCCAAATAAATTATGTTTTTAGTATGATTGATTTTTTTAAAGGGCAAAGCACTGAACATGATCTGCTGTCAAATAAAATGTTCCAATTTTAAAATGATTTTTTCCCCAAAATAGTATTCAGCGTGGCCACAATTATATTTGGAAAACATAAATCGGTCTCCCTTTGTCCTGAGGGTTTTTTCCAGCATCTTTTCTTTGCACTGACCCCCTAATACAGATATGAAAGCTTGCAGAAGTCTCTTCTAATTTGAGCTTCTAACATAGCGTTATTTGATGGGTTGATAAAAGATTTAGAGGTTCGATGGTTTGGATTTACTCCCTAAAAACTGGGGGCTTGGGAACTTAGCCTCTTAAAGGTAAATCTTTTGTGTGGACTCAAGGGACCCAGAATGAATTATACTGAGCCAGGATTTCTTCTCTCACTATAACATGGTCCCTTCATGTAAATGACCTTTCATTGATTATCCTGAACAATGGTTCCACTATTTCTTTTCCTTTAATTAAGCAAACATTTTGAAAGACCACTGGGGCCTTTAACATTGAAACATTTCTAGAGACCTCAAGAAGCAGCCCATTTTTAATTACACAATATCTGTTTAGCAAACGTGGCATAATCACAAAATGATTAAAAAAAAAAAGTGACCACAGACCTGGTCCAATCATGGAAACCATTTTGGAGAAAAATGATTATTATGGGCCTGAAAAGAAAAGAAAAAAGAGAAGAGAAGGAAAGGAGAAAAGGAAAGGAAAAAGAAAAGAAAAGAAAAAAGAAAGCGAGAGAAAGAAATTGTGTTTGAGCCTTTTGCCAGGAAAAAAAAATGCTTTTGTTCACTAGGAAAGGAACATTATGGTAAGATTTAACTCAGTTGAACTATACATCAGCTACAATTGAACTCCCCATAATTTACTCATTATATTACATAATTTGCTCATTACATAATTAAACACTAGCTGACTATCTTTCTTTGTACCTACTTATTTTCATAAGAAATAGCCAGGATGTTTTATTCATGGTAGCTGAGATTTAACTCCTAAAGCACAGTTAGATGGAAATATTTGGGTATTATTTCATTACTTATGGCAGAGAATAAACAGAAAAATGCAATTTGCAAAAGTGTAAATCTTGCCTGAGATTGGATAGGCCAGTTTGATACTGTTTTTCTGGTACCCTGTTCCCCATCCTCCCACTGCTTACCTCTCAATATTGGATTTTGCCTTGGGTTCATTATTTTTGGTCTCATAGCAAATACACTTTCATTGGGAACAGTCTCAACTTCTCATTGACATAAACAAATTTATTTAAACTTAACTGGCATAAATAAACAAGTAAATAAAAATATGCAAACAAATTGCAGTGACTAGGATGGGGTGTTGAAGATATGTCATGTGATGGTATGTTCAAAAGTTTGAAATACACTGACTGGAAGAAAAGGATTATGTTCCAAATTGCTTTCCACTTATTTGTAAGCTGACTTCTAGTAACAGTGGCAAAAGAGTAAAACAGCCTTTTAGGATTTTTCGATGTGGTATTTGGTTCCAGGAGTATGGAGGCAAGAGAGCTCCCTTGGGCCTCTTTTATAAGGGAACTAATCCCATTCATGAGGTCTCCACCCTCATGATCTAATCACCTCCCCAAGGCTCCACCTCCTAATACCATCACTTTGGCAGTTAGGTTTCAACATATGAATTGGGTGGGGTGAGGGGTGCACATTCAGATCATAGCATGATTTAATCTTGTCATTTCTCAACAGCAGAACAGAAGGGTCACCTCATTGTATCTACTGTGTCCGTTTTATCTACTATATGGGATACTAAAATCCATGCATCTTGCCTTCAAGGTCATTCTCACTCTCTAAGGTAAAGGAATGGAGAATATTTCCTTCAGAAAATCTTTGTAACTTCTGTTTCATTACCCTCCTTCTCTTCCAATTGAATTTGTACCTAGGAGACAACCAAGGAGAGAAAGTTTTTTAACACCAAATAGTGCTTCAGGAATGCAGAGCTGTCATAGAGAAAGCCAGCTCTGGAAAGGTTTTGAAGGAAGAAGGGAATTTTTGCATGAGATAGGGACCCTCATCACAAAGAATGCTATCTGCAGCTGAAGGAAGTTTGCCCTCCAAAGCAGAAGTCAGTACAAGAAATATTCTGAGAGAATGGAAAGTGCAATAGTAGTTTAGAATTAATTCTGGGATTTCTAAAATCAACCACATTTAGTAAATAAAGATTTCAATGGTTTGAGATAGTTAGGAAAGTTTGTCTTCCACCTTTCCGGGCGAACTGCCAGATATCTGAAACTCTGTGGGATCTACAGAACCTTGATGGTTGATCATTTCCATTCACTCGGTCTAGGAACACTTATTTTCCAGTCATCTCAAATGCACTAATCTTAAATAGCAACTATGTATTTGTCTACTTTAGACTTATTTATGACTTAACAAGAAATAAACTGACATCAAGCCACCCTTCTCAGTGTCATTTTTTATGTGTTATCTTCAAGTGCTCATATATTCATGTAGATAACTAGTATCATTCTGGTGAAGGCCAGGAACTCTAACAGGAACATTTCAGTGTGACAGTCCATTGGTCAGTCAGCTGTCAGATGTATCTTTTCTCAGCCACTTTAGCTCAGTCCACATGAACCAATAACAAGCTGGCAACTCCTACTCACTACAAAATAAACCCAGGCTTAAATTTTTTGATAAATAAATCTCAGGGGGTTTATACTACAGCAGATAAATCCTGCAGGGCCTAGCTCCTTGAGGCCAGTGCGTCTTAAACTTTCACATGCATACACATTACCTGGGGATCTTGTTAAACTGTGGATTCTGATTCCTAGGTGATGCCCAATGCTCCTAGTCTGGGGACTATGCTTTGGCCACCACACAGGAAGCACACCGACAGCTTCTGGAAACCGGTAGCCACCAGCCATGACTGGAACGCAATGCCTATAGATCTCCTGCCTGCCCCTCCCCCTTACATATAACCTGCCCTGTCATCAGCTGTCATTCACTAGCACAACATACTGATGCTTACTTAGTCAAGCTCCAGTCTCAATGAATGAAAAGCCAATGCAACCAGATGAAAATCAAATGCTAACCTCCACATATGTTCAGAACAGGGGAGATCATAATGGCTTGGGGAGGCATGGAAATGCCTTTTCCTTGGATCAGGATCCTTGAGATGATTGAAGTGCCAATCACTTATTTGGAAACTGCAGGGAATCAGCAGGGGAGTGTGAAGGGAGGTACAGAAGGGAAGTAGCCACAACGGATACCTGAGAATTCTGGGGAAAGGAGCTCTCATTTGAGGTATATACCTCAACTCCCATCTTTGGTAGAGGGCTGCTGGGGGAGTGTTGATTCCTCACATCTCGATCCTGTCATGCATATTAGCACAGTGGCTTGTGAAAGTGAGGAAAGCCATTGGCAAAGAACTGCAGATGATTGCAGGTGAAGTAGCCTGCTTAAGCCGAAGTGATTAACGTCTGAGGGAGGAAATGGATGAGGTCGGGACTGCTGCTGGCTTCTTAAAAGAGCAGCAGGATTTGAGCTGGAATTAACAACTACTTTATCCTCTCAACCCCCCTGCTGCCAAGGCTCATTTGTCCTTCTGGTGAACTAAGATTCAGGATTCCGTTACTTCTTGAGTTGCAGACTAAGGGGAGAGTCACAGAGTAGGAGCTTCCTACTTTCCTGGGGCAAATACACTCACCTACTTCCGCACAGACATCTCTGCAAGAAAGTCAAACAGTCCCTGTTGGAAGAAAGGAGATCAACTCTGTGGGGAACAGGCTGCCATTCTTGGGGTTCAACCCTAAGGGGAGACTAGTCAGGAAGAGGTACCTTCTAGGTATTGCTGCTGCATCATAAGTTTCGTCAAGCTGCCCGGCTCACACCGAGGAACTGAAAGCCATTTGTGGATATGGTCAGTTGGCCTAAATTACAGTTGATAATTACAAGACATTGTTGAAAATTGTTGCAACATGTAACTTTTGTAACCATTATTTACTGCTCTGCATTTGCAACTATTTGTGGGGACTGTTTGTCCTTTTACCAGGCTCTTTAGTTTCTTGGGAACGCTGAGGTATACGGTATTCATTTATTTGTGGGCAATACGGAGGGAAACAAAATAAGGTCATCAGAGCTCCAGGGATGAATAATTTCGGAGAGACAAGGTAGAAGACAGGAACTGTCTGCTCATCAATGAGGAGTTTTCGGAATCTAGCCTCAGTCTACCGACCAGCCTCATCCTCTCCTCCATTATTCATTCAATGCTCCAGGCACTTGAAATTCTTCCTGGTTTCCAGGAGACTCAAGTTCTTTTCCCAGCTGCTTGCTATTCTATGTGTTGTGTCCACCCATGGATACCTTCCTCTTCTTCCCATGACATGATCCTGTCATCTGACAAACCAAGCTTACATAACACTCTCCCAGACTCCCTCATGTAGTTCCTTGTGTCCTTAGTGATCCAGTTCAGGATGAAGTAGTAACACACACCGAATTAAATTCAAATCATCTGTTCGTACATCTCCCTTGGCCCACATTCGCTGAGAGCACTTCTACAGCAAGGACCACATTTTTCTCTTCTCTGTGTCCCTGTCATCAGCACTGGGGCTTGTACCCGGAAAGACTCAGCGACCGACACCCGTATCCTGGAGGTAGGGAGGATTTGGAATAGCAGCACCATTATTTGAAAGCATACTCTGTATATACTCAAAGTCTGTTTTGATTTCGTTTTCCTTACACTTTGGAAGAGGTTTATTATTGATACTATTTACAATGAACATGCAGTCTTCTCACAATGTAAATAACAAGAAAGCTCTTTGCATGTTTTGAGGGGAAATGTCTTCCCCAGTTGATGACAGCTCTGCAATATTCAGGAGCATCTGGCTGGCACCAGCCAAGGCTTAAGAAAATGAATCTCCAAAGTAACTGAGACTACCAAAGTTTTGACTAAATTCTCCATCTTTGAGGAAAGTGTAGTTTTAAGTCACGGGTTCTTCCTTTTGTAGAGTGCCCCCACCCCCAGATACTTTAGTCTTGATTTGCAAGTTAAATGAGCAAATCATTGATCCAGCTCTTATTTCCCAGGATGTTTTTCCACAGTCAGGATGAGGACAGTAATGGGGTTGTCAATTGCCTTTGTCATTCTTTTCCTTTTCCTCCTGAAAGTGTTTTTGTGGAAAACCTGCCGGATGTCACAGAAAGGCGACCTGGGCAAAATGTGTGTCACTTCTTTACTTGAAAAGTGTCCAGGACTCTGAGCCCAGAGAGGATGTAATAAACACACCATGGTGCTTGGCCAGCATATTCCAGCCAGTTAGAAAAACAAGGCAGAAGACACAGGATTTAACACCCACCATGGCAGCGGCTGCCCTGGGAGGGCATGCCATTTGACTCTCCACAGGTGCGGAGTGTTGATCTCCAGCTAAGGAAAACAACCAGCCATAGCATCCTTCCATGTGCTCCATCATTTTAAAGAGCATTTTAAGGCATCCCGTCTCCGTTTCCAGCACACTGGTCTGCTGCCTTGTGGCTCTGGCATGGGGAAAAAAACATGGCTGTGGAGCCTTAAGTAAATAGACAGAACACATGAATTCAATTCAGCTTCTCAAAAAAAAAAAAAAAATCAAAGCCATTACAATGGAGTCTCTTTTCCTTGTTGACCCACATTAGCAAAGAGGTCTATAATAAATGCTGTACCCAACCCAGTGGGCTGAGGCCATGTGCATGGCTGACACAGTCCAGTGAGTCAAGAAAATGATGGAAAAAATAAAAGCCTCTGGAATCGAAACATTCTATTTCAGTTCTCCATGGACCAAAAAAAAAAAAAAAAAAAACAAATGAAAAAAAAACAAAACAAAAAACACCAGTAAGTCTGGCCTGGATTTAATTTAAACCACTTCATATTTAGTTCATAAGAACTTTAAAAATAAAACTGCAAAATTATTTTCGCTGTTTTTATAGGTGAGGAGCTGGGGACGACCTGCCCTTTATGGAAAGCGGTTTACTTCCAGAGCCCCCAAGAATACAAGACCTATCTTAACTTAGAAAATTTTTACAAAATGTGGTTCTATTATTGTTTTTGTTACTCTTATTCCCCTCAGGAATAGTCGTCTGCAAAATAAATATAAAGCAGATTATACATTCTGCTTAGAAAACAAAATCTACATAGACCAGCTATTCTCTAAAAAAGAAAAGATACAGTCAATCCTGCTTTGCACCTTTCAGATACGTGCAGTCACCAATGGTAAATCATTCCTTTCCTGTCTGTCCTTATTTGGGCTTGTTCCATGGATACACAAACATTCAGCCTCTTTCATTGGAGAAGCAGGGAAGAGACAAATAAATGAAAGTCTTAAGCAACACTGAAAAAGTAATACATTAATTAGATTGCTTGTATTTATTGACTGTACACCATTTGCCAGACACTGTTCCATACAGCCTAATTCATTAAATCCACACAAAAACCTATGAGGTGAATAATAGTGCTCTTCTTATTTTACAGATGAGGAAACTGAGCCAAGAGAGGTGATCGAAGTTGCTGCTATTAATATGATTCGTTGAAATGTATCATTAAGGGGCGCCTGGGTGTCTCAGTGGGTTAAAGCCTCTGCCTTCAGCTGAGGTCATGATCCCAGAGTCCTGGGATCGAGCCCCCCACATCGGGCTCTCTGCTCAGCAGGGAGCCTGCTTCCTCCTCTCTCTCTCTCTGCCTACTTGTGATCTCTGTCTGTCGAATAAATAAATAAAATCTGAAAAAAAAAAGAAAAGAAAGAAATGTATCATCAGGCACTTTCTATATGCCAGGCACTGTGCTAAAGGCTTTGTATGAATGATCTGGGTGTATGTGTTAATTTTAATTCCAGTATAGTTAACATACGTTGTTATATTAGTAGCTTCAGGTGTATAATATAGCGATTCAGTAATTCTGTACATTATTCAGTGCTCATCACAATAAGTGTACTCATTAATCCCCAGGCATGGTTATATGCTAGGAGCACTGCTTCACACTGATTCTGTCATTTCATCTTTACAGCAGCACTATGAGTTAAGTAGAGTTATTTCCCCCATTTTATAGATAGGGAAATTGATATAAAGAGTACCAAAAAAAAAAAAAAAGGTAACTCTAAGTCAAAAAAATTGTTTAAAGATTCAGAAACGTATCCAATAAAACTATCTAGGGAGATGTACTATAATCATGAAATTTGAAGTTTTGGGAAGAAAATGTTATTACTTTGGGGTGCCTGAGTGGCTCAGTCAGTTAAGCATCTGCCTTTGGCTTCGGTCATGATCTCAGGGTTCTGGGATCGAATCCTGCCTCAGTCTCCCTGCTCAGTGGGGAGTCAGCTTCTCCCTCTGCTCTTCATGCTCTCTCTCTCAAATAAATAAATAAAAGATCTTTTAAAAAATGTTATTACCTTACTGTTGTTATAACCCAGAGCTTTTTGTAGGAAGAAAAAAAAAAACCCAACAGTGAAATGGTGAGAAAGCATTCTTCTAACAGTCATATATTTTAAGATTTAAAAATTTGTGTAATGCTCCATGTCTGATAAACGGATATTGGGATGTACTCTGTACCTTACCTTACATATTTTTAAGTTTCAATAATCTCAGCAATAGAAATTTCTGAAATAAAGTTCAAAAGTATAGGTATCTTTCATTTTTGAAATATGATTAGGTTCCAGGGACTAGACGTGGACTAACAGGGATAGAAAATAAATACCCACCCACAAGGTTTTCATCTTGAGAGGGTTCATTGGACTTTTTATTTATTTATAGACAGAAAAAATTTATATTTTTTATTTTATTATTAAGTTTTAATTTCAGTATAGTTAGCATACAGTTATATTAGTTGCAAATATTTGGTGTACAAAATAGTGATTCAACACTTTCATATATTAATCAGTGTTTATCAAGATAAGTGTACTCTTTCTTTTTTTTTTTTTAAGATTTTATTTATTTATTTGACAGAGAGATATTACAAGTAGGCAGAGAGGCAGGCAGAGAGAGAGGAGGAAGCAGGCTCCCTGCAGAGCAGAGAGCCCGATGCGGGGCTCGATCCCAGGACCCTGGGATCATGACCTGAGCCGAAGGCAGAGACAACCCACTGAGCCACTCAGGCACCCCAAGTGTACTCTTTCTTAATCCCCATCACTTTTTCCCCCATTCCCCACCCACCTCCCCTCTGGTAACCATCAGTTTGTTCTCTGTAGTTAAATATCTGTTTTTTGGTTTGTCTCCTTTTTCCTTTCTTCTTTGGTTTTATTTCTTAAATTCATCCTATAAGTGAAATCACGGTATTGGTCTTTCTCTGACTGACTTATTTCACTCAGCATTATACTCTTTAGATCCATCTGTGTTGCTGCAAATCACAAGATTTCATTCTTTTTTATGGCTAAGTAACATTCTATCATCCTATTTATTCTCTAGCCACTCATCTATGGGCGGATACTTGAGCTGCTTCTATAATACGCCTATAATAAATAATGCTGCAATAACCATAGGGGGGCATGTATCTTTGAATCCATGTTTTCTTACCTTTGGGCAAATACCTATTACTGGATAACATAGTAGTTCTGTTTTTAACTTTTTGAGAAACCTCCAAACTGTTTTCCACAGCAGCTGTACCAGTTTGCTTTCTTACAACAGTACACAAGGGTTTCCCTTCCTCTACATTTTTGTCAACACTTGTTGTTTTGGGGGTATTGATTTTAGCCATACTGATAAATGTGAGGTGGTGTCTCATTGTGGTTTGATTTGCTTTTCCCTGATAAAGAGAAATGTTGAGCATCTTTTCATGTGTCTGTTGGCCATCTGGATATCTGGAGAAATGTCTGCTTATATCTTCTTCCCATTTTTATTGGATTACTTGGTTTGGGGTGTTGAGTTGTGCCAAGTTCTTTATATCTTTTGGGTACTAACTTTTTATCAGATATGTCATTTATAAATATTTTCTCCCATTCAGTAGTTTGCCCTTCAGTTTCATTCATGGTTTTCCTTGCTGTGCAGAAGCTTTTTATTTTGATGTAATCCCAATAGTTTATCTTTGCTTTTGTTTTCCTGGTCTCAGGAGACATACCTAGAAAAATGTTGCTACAGCCAATGCCAAAGAAATTACTGCTTGTGCTGTCTTTTAGGATTTTATGATTTCAGGTCTCACATTTAGGTCCTAAAAACATTTTGAATTTTTTTGTGTATAGTTTAAGAAAATGGTCCAGTTTCATTCTTTTCCATGTAGATGTCTGGTTTTTCCACTTATTGATGAGACTGTCTTTTTCCCCATTGCATCTTCTTGCCTCCTTTGTTAAAGATTAATTGACCATATAAATGTAGGTTTCTATCTGGGCTCTGTATTCTTTTCCACTGATTTATGTCTCTATTTCTGTGCCAGTAACATACCGTTTTGATTACCGTAGTCTTGTAGTGTATCTTGAAGCCTGGGATTACAATATCTTCAGTTTTATTCTTCTTTTTGAAGATTGCTTTCTCTATTCAGGGCCTTTTGTGGTTCCATACCAATTTTAGGATTATTTGTTCTAGTTATGTGAAAAACGCTATTGATATTTTGATAGGAATGACATTAATTCTGTAGACTACTTTGAGTGGTATGGACTTTTTAACAATATTTGTTCTTATAATCCATGAATATAGAATATCTTTCCATGTCTTTGTCTCATCTTTAATTTCTTTCATCAGTGTGTCATAGTTTTCAGAGTACAGGTCTTTCACCTCCTTGGTTAAGTTTATTCCCATGTATTTTATTATTTTTCAAGCAACTGTAAATGGAATTATTTTTGCAATTTTTCTACCACTTCATTATTAGTGTACAGAAATGCAACCGAGTTCTACACATTGATTTTGTATCCTATGACTATTGAATTCATTTATCAGTTCCAGTATTTTTTTGCTGAAGACTTTAAGGTTTTTTATATATAATATCATGTCATCTGCAATAGTGAAAGTTTTACTTTTTTTAAACCAAATTAGGTGTCTTTCACTACTTTTTTTTTTAAAAAAAAGATTTATTTATTTAATTTAGAGAGTGGGGAGGGGCAGAGGGAGAGGGAGAAGAGAATCTCAAGCAGACTCCCTACTGAGCATGGAGCCTGATGTGGGGCTTGATCTCACAACCTTGATAACACGACCTAAGCTGAAACTAAAAATAAAATGCTCAGCCAACTGAGCCACCCAGATGCCCCATTTTCTTTCTATTCCTTGTCTGATGGCTGTAACTATGACTTCCAGTACCTCGTTAAATGAAGATGGTGGGGGCACCTGGGTGGCTCAGTGGGTTAAAGCCTCTGTCTTCGGCTCAGGTCATGATCCCAGGGTTCTGGGATCGAGCCCCGCATCGGGCTCTCTGCTCAGCAGGGAGCCTGCTTCCCCCTCTCTCTCTGCCTGCCTCTCTGCCAACTTGTGATCTCTGTCTATCAAGTAAATAAATAAAAATCTTAAAATTAAAGAAAAAGAAATGAAGGTGGGAGTGGAGATTCTTGTCTTGCTCCTGATCTGAGGGGGAAAGCTCTCCATGTTTCATCATTGAGTATGATGATGTTTTCTGTGGACTCTTCATACATAGCCTTGATTATTTTGAGGTATGTTCCCTCTAAACCTACCTGATTGAAAGTTTTTATCATGAATGGATGTTGTACCTTGTCAAATGTTTTTTCTGCATCTACCGAAATGATCCTAAAGTTTTTATTTGTTCTCTTGATGATATGATGTACCACTTTGATTGATTTATGAATATTGAACCACCCTTGGATCCCAGGAATAAACCCCACTTGATAGTGGTGTATTATTTTTTTTAATGTGCTGTTGGATTCAGTTTGTTAGCATTCTGTTGAGGATTTTGCATCTATATTCATCAGAGATATTGGCCTTTTGTTTTCTTTTTTGTTGAGGATTTTGCATCTATATTCATCAGAGATATTGGCCTTTTGTTTTCTTTCTGGTAGTGTCTTTTTCTGGTTTTGGTATCAGGGTAATGCCAGCCTCATAAAATGAATTTGGAAGCTTTTCATTGAAAGCCACGGTCCCTTGTTGATTTTCTGTTTGGATGATCTGTCCATTGATGTAAGTAGGGTGTCAAAGTCCCCTACTATTATTGTGTTTTTTTCTATTATCTCCTTCATGTTTATTAATAGCTGCTTTATGAATTTGAGTCCTCCCATGTTGGGTGAATAAATATTTATAATTGTTATATCTTCTTGTTGGAATGTTCCAGTTATGACTTTACAGTATCTTTCTTCCTCTTTTGTTATAATCTTTGTCTTAACGTCTATTTTTTCTGATATAAGTATTGCTACCATGGCTTTTTTTTTTTTTCACTTACATTATTTTATTTTTTTTTTAATTTTTTTTTAAATTTTTTATTTTTTATAAACATATATTTTTATCCCCAGGGGTACAGGTCTGTGAATCACCAGGTTTACATACTTTTACCTTCCATTTGCACAATAAGTGTTTTTTCGTCCCTTCACCTTCAATCTGCTTGTGTCTTGAGTTCAGAAATGAGTCACTTACAGGCAGCATATAGATGAGTCTTGCTTTTTTATATATTCTATCACCCTATGTCTTTTGATTGGAGGTTTTAGTCCATTTACATTCAAGTTATTATTGATAAGTATATAGTTACTGCCATTTTGTTGCTTGCTTTATGGTTGTTTTTGTAATTCTTCTCTGTTCCTTTCTTCTCCTGTTCTCTTCTCTCGTGGTTTGCTGGCTTTCTTTAGTGATATATGTGGGTTCCTTGCTCTTTATTTTTTGCATATCCATTACTGGTTTTTGATTTGTGGTAACTATTAGGTTTATATATAACATCCTCTGCGTAGAGCAGTCTATATTACCTTGATGGTCACTGAAGTTTGAACTCATTCTTTATTTCTCTCCCCCTCTCCAATGTTTTAGGTATCTGACATACCATGCATCTTTTTATTTTGTGAATCCCTTGACTGATTTTTATAGATATACTTAATTTTATTGCTTTTGTGCTTTCTACTTTTCTTACTCCTGTTTATGGTCTTTCCTTTCCACTCAAACTGCCTTTTAACATTTCCTGTAGGGCTGGTTTAGTGGTCATGAATTCCTTTAACCTTCTTTGTCTGGGAAGCTCTTTATCTCTTCCTCTACTCTGAATGATAGGTTTGCTGAATAAAGTACTCTCGGCTGCAGATTTTTTCCCTTTCAGCACTATGAGTATATCATGCCACCCCCTTCTGGTCTGCAGAATTTTTCTTTCTTTCTTTCTTTCTTTCTTTCTTTCTTTCTTTCTTTCTTTCTTTTTAAATATTTTATTTATTTGACAGAGATCACAAGTAGGCAGAGAGGCAGGCAGAGAGAGAGGGGGAAGCAGGCTCCCTGCTGAGCAGAGAGCCGGATGCGGACCTGGGATCATGACCTGAGCTGAAGGCAAAGGCTTTAACCCACTGAGCCACTCAGGTGCCCCTAGTCTGCAGAATTTCTGCTGAGACATCCAATGATAGCCTTATGGGGTTTCTCTTGCATGTAACTCTCTTATTTTCTCTTGTTACTTTTAAGATTCTCTCTTTATCAATACTTTTTATCATTTTAATTACTTACTATGTGTCTTGATGTGGGCCTCTTTGGGGGGATTTTGTCAGGGGCTCTCTGTGCCTCTTGGATGTAGATTCTGTTCCTTAGATTCAGGAACTTGTCAGCTATTCTGCCCCCTTTTCTCTTTCTTCTCCTTCTGGAATCTTTATGTGACTGTTATTAACCCTGATGCTGACACTGCGTTCCCTAAGTTTATTTTCAGTCTATATTATGTTTTCTCTCTCTCTCCTGTTCAGCTTGATTGCTTTCCATTACTCTCTCCTCCAGGTCACTGATCCATTCTTATGCTTCCTCTAGTCTAGTATTTATTTCCTCTTGTATTTTTAAAAATTTCAGTTACTTAGTTCTTTATCTGTAATTGGTTCTTTTTTACATATTCCATCTCTCTGTTAAGCATCTCAGTGAGGTCATCCACTCTCTTCTCAGGTCCATTGAGTATCATTACAATCATTACTTTAAATTCTTTCTCAGGCATATAGCTTACCTCTGTTTTGTTTAGTTCTCTTGCTTTGATTTAGTCCTGTTCTTTCATTTGGGACATATTCCTCTATTTCTTCATTTTGTCTAACTCTCTGTGTCTGTTTCTGTGTGTTAGGAAAGTCAGCTATATCTCTTGTTCTTGGAAGTAGTGGCCTTATGAAGAAGAGTTTCTGTAGTGCCCCGCAGGGCACTGTCCCCTGTTCACCAGAACCCTTGCTTTAAGAGTGCCTCCTGTGTGTGTCCTACTGTTGTGCCTGAGCCACCTTTGCTTTAAGCCCAGTGATTTGTAATGGCTCTCTTTTCCTGTTGTGGGCAGGGTTTGGTCCCTGTGTGGTTATTAGGTCAGGTTAGGGCCTCCTTGGTTTTGCATTGAGTCAATCAAGTGTTGTCCAGAGATGTGGTAGCTGGCACCAATCTGCTAGGCATTTTGAGGTTGGATTCTTAGGAGCTGCTATTGTCTCCTAAGGTCTCCACTGCAATCTTCTCATTGGAGAAAGACAAAAGGACCTGTGCACTTTGGCTAATGTGAAGACACATCTAATATAGTAATATTTCTTACTTGTGCATCTGCTTCAACTGAGCATCCCACATAATTGGGGTGAATCCTGGCATGATGGAAACAATTTGTGTCCCTTACTTGATAGTGCCAAGGAAAGAGCACCTCAGGGACAAGAATGCATCATTGCCCCAGAAGCATGTTTCCCTGGCTTATGGTCCTTCCTTTTTATTCTCTATCCAGTAGATATGCTTTGGGTGTAAGCACAAACCTGAAAATGGTTCATGAGGTACTCTGTTGCCTCCTATAGTGATACAGGCACCACACCATACAGCTATTAAGTTCAGTTTCCTTTAAGTTTGGGTGAAAAAAAGATCCCTGAGGTCATTTGAGAGATAAAGAGAATAACAATCTGTAGGGTTTTAGTTTTTGGTTTATATACACAACTCTCCCTGCTGTTTGCAATGCAGATGGAAACACTGTTACATTGCTCTCAAGGTGCTGATAACAGTGTGTCCACCCACATGGCCCTGATGTGAAAGACAGGCACATCTGGTCTGGTTCTCTGTATCCAGGCCTTGCAGTTCTCATTCCTGGCCTCATGCAAGCATAGAAGTTGAGGCACAAGTTGATTAATAATTCATGCAATTGATTCCAGGCTAGCTCTACTCCAAGACTCTCCCTGGCCTGATGACTGCATGCTCCCAGGAGTCTCACCTATTTCTCTTAAGGATCTAACAGTTCAGTTTTCTGGAGACCAGGCAATAAGGGAGGGATGAGACAGTATGCTCCAGTCAGTCACAGATTATGCATTTCAATGTTGGAGGAAGATCCTCAAAGTTGGATTTGTTTTTCTGTATTTCTAAAATCATTTAAATCCTAGCAATGTCATCATCTGATACTTGAAAACCCTGAATACATCTGAAAATCCTATTTTGTTGCAAGAAGAAAAATTTCTAAATGAAGCCAATTTTTAGACAGGACAGGATGAGAGAGAGGACCACAAACTGAGGTTACTAGGGTCCCATGGCTGTCTTATCCTTAATACTCTAAATATTTCCATGTCTCATATATTCCTATGTCTCTTTATCTCACTATAGACCAAGTTCTCCATTCAGAAAATGGTGGTTTTTTTGTTTTCTGTGGATTTTTTTTTTTTTTTGAGGCAAAATTCCTGCTGCTCCCTCCTTACTACAATTCTCTTCTCCACAGGTGTCCAGGACTCTAACTTCTGCCCTCAGGCCCACCTGGCAATGTACTTCACTAAGTTCATGTTTCCTTTTAGAATGAGTTGGGTAGAAATACACATACATATATAACTTCCTTGCTGGTTTTGGTCTTTGGGAAATGGTTCCATGAGATTTTCAGAAAGTTGAACAGGTTCACCAAATGAACCCATTAAGAGCTGCTTAGACTACTACACGTGTTCTTGGGACATCCAAACTTTATCATTCTTTAAAGTCAAAAGAAAGAGTTTCTAATGGTGATATTTTAGGGGTTAGAAACAAATAAAAAGAGCATTATTTCTCAGTAAAGGAGCCATACTGACATTTATAGGTGATTTGGTCAGGCAGACCTTAAATGAAATACAGTAATGAAATGAAGACTCTCGGAGCAGAAGGGAGGTAAACCTATGTAAGGATGTTATTTTTGAGGAGAGAAAACAAACTCTGACTTGACAAGCTGCAACAGAGGAACTATTTGCCCTCTATCATTATTTCCACCCTTCTCTCTTGATATGTAACCACCTGAATTCAGACTACATGTTCCAGCCTCCCTTGCAGCTGGGTGTGGTCACATGTAACTTTGTTCTATGTAGCCAGTGGAATATGAATAGTAGGTTGTATTTGACTATCTGGAAGATAGTCTTCTTTCTTTCCTTTCACCTCCTTGATGGCTGAAATACTGACCTGATGGGTAAGGATAAATAACCACCTTGGACTGTGACACAGAAGTTAAGTGTTCTCTGGTATACTCAAGGGTCGGTCTCTGAAACATGAATTTCTAGACAGACTGCTTCCAAGACTTCTTTAAGTGTGAGTGAAATAAATGACTGTCTTTGTTTAAGCCACTATTGTGTTGAGTTTTTGTGCTACTCTCAACCATACCTAATCTAAACTGCTTATATCAGTAGTCTGGAAAAGTTTTAATTGATTGACAAAGCTTGATGGAGGAAAGAGAAAGAGTGATGGAGAAGACCTGATTCTAAACTAAGATGGAATATGCATTAAATATTTTATATCAGGGGATCTCAAATACTGATCCTGACAGCTGCATCAGAGTTACTCCTACAAATCCAGATTCCTGGGTCCCCTTCCTGGAGATTCTGATTTAGTAGATTTTCTATGAGTCTCATGAACTTATATCATTTAAAAACTCCTGGGTGGCTCCTGGGTGGCTCCTGGGTGGCTCAGTGGGTTAAGCCGCTGCCTTCGGCTCAGGTCATGATCTCAGGGTCCTGGGATCGAGGCTCGAATCGGGCTCTCTGCTCAGCAGGGAGCCTGCTTCCCTCTCTCTCTCTCTCTCTGCCTGCCTCTCCATCTACTTGTGAGTTCTCTCTGTCAAATAAATAAATAAAATCTTTAAAAAATAAAAAATAAAAAAATAAAAAAAATAAAAAATAAAAACTCCCCATGCAATCCTGATATCTAGGTATATTTGGAAGGTATTTGATCTGGAATTGTTCTTTGCTGGGAAGGTGAGTCAGAACCACCAGAAAAAAATTTTTTCCCTCAAACACAGATGCCTTCATGAACATATGATAATGTGAGATCGAGAAGAGTGGGAGGGACAAATATTTTGATACTCTGAATTCTGAAATAAGTGATTCTTCAGGCTCTTTGGATCTCCTCACCTTTTCTCTGCACCCACCCAGAGTCACACAAATGTCACCATAACAGGCAACTCTCTGTCAGGTTAGCCTTAGTTCAGGTAAACCTACAGTGACATAACTGTATGTGGCTAGTTGTTTTTTTTTTTTTTTTAAACCAGATTACATTTTCTATGGGAAGTTCAATCACTTCCAGTGTGCATTATAACACATTAATGAATCATTAGTGTATTTGTGATGAAAACAACTACCATTAGAGTGCAGGACGAGTTTTAAAGATTCCAGGGCCTCACACATCAGAGGTTGAATTTTTTGGTACCTACAAAAATCTGCAAGGTCAGCAGATTCAGTTGAACAGCTGTCAGCTGAAGCTGTTCTAAAAGCACTTGGGCACACCAGTGGGTTCCTCTGGCAGCAAAGGTGACAGGCATGGCAAAGTGTTACCAGAAAGTAGATTATGGCAGGTGTGAGACATTCCCAACAGCAGTGAATAGGACAGGATTATATTAAGCACATGTCCACACCAAAGTAATCCTTTTACAAGATCCCCTCCTCATGTTGACAGTTACAAGCTGCTTGACCGCTCTTCTCTCCCACCTTTTTCTGGGAAGCTAGAGAAAGTCCCTCCACCAGAAAGAAGCCTCTCATTCACTAGGCCATCTGCAAATCTCAGCAGAAATAAAATAAAACAGAACCAAAGGTCCATTCTAAGACAAACTTTGAAAAGAGTGCCAAGGATAACAAAGATCTAACTCCAGCTGGGTCACCAACTGACCCAGTCTCAGTTTGGGTAAGTTTATCTAGTTTTTAAGAATTAAGGGACTGAACTTGATGAACCGTGAATTCCCTTTTAAGAGTTGTACAATTTTATATCTATCTTATAGGAAACTGTATTATATGTAAGTGGGTGAAAGTAAAAGCTTCCTTCTATCAATTATATATTTATTTTAATTTTAAAAAGATAAAAATCCTAAATCCCAATGTAAAATCATCAGACAGACTTGCATGTATGCATACCCTTCAGAACCTGAATTTCTGGAAATGGTTTCTTGGTCGCCTAATCCCCACAAGCTGATGGCATCCTGCTGTTCCTGCCAAAGGATTCTATTATGCAAATATTTAGGCCTTTTAAACATGCACAAACGTTTATTTCACTCTTCCAAGTAACATCATCCAGAGGGCTCAAAAGATACTGAATTCATGTATTTATTGACAGTATAGCTATGGGATCTTATTAATAGGTATGTCTGAGACCTAACCTTATGCTTCCTGATGGTTTTCTCATTGAGCAAAACTGCAACCAGAAATAAGACACAACCCTTTTATTGGTTATTGTTATTACAAAGTGGTCTTGAGTCTGTCGTAGTGCTTTCTCCATTTTAATCCTTCCCCTTCTCTATGACACTCCAGCAATGAGATCCTTACTTACCGAACCTTCCACCTAGCCCTGCTATAATGCGCCCTTGTTCCAAAGACCACTGTCCATGCAAAAGGTTTTAAAAGAGAAATGGGAACTCTGAGAAGTTCCAGGACAAATTTGGAGGTCCAACAGCCCCAATGGATGAAGCGGCAATGGAATTTTGGGAAACAGAGAGAAAAAAGCCAAACTTACTTCATCCACATGCCCCACAGCTCCGTAGAGTCTTGCCATTTGTCCGATGAGGTAGGGGAATCTCTCACCAATCTCTTTCAGCATTGGAAGAAAACCATTCAAAGCCACAGGTTCATAGCCTGCTATCTCTATGAGGATGTTTAGGATGACATCATTATGGGTCGAATCTTTCAAATGCCCGATTAGGAAAGGAATACATTTCTGAGCCACCTACAAAAAGGAAAGAGAGGAGAAGAAAGAGAAATAAGGAAGAAAATTAATTAAATCAGAATCAATCTAGTATTTTTTGCATGAAATCTAAAGTCAGCACATTCTGGGATTATTGCCCTCATTGCAACTCAAACATATCCCCCACATCCGGAATTTAAAATTTATGATAAAGTTTCAGAGGTTTCGGTTTCTTTTCATCTGTGCTGTGCTATTGGAGAGTAAAGTTTACAAAAATGTTTAGATACTGCTATTCATAAATCAAGTTTTGATGTGTTATGTCCTCACCAGGAATATTACATTTCCTCCAACCCACCATGAGAGCTATGATTTAAAGGACAATATGGTATAAGTATGTCAAAGATCCTTGATAACTTTAATGAACATCTTCAAGTTGGAGAAGCATGCCTTAGAAATACTTAATAATAAAAATAAGGAAACAGGAAAGAGCTTTAACATTTTCTTAATTTTCCATTTTGATCACAAAAATGTACTAAGATAAAAAAGATTACCAAAGTAAAATAATTTCTACTCTATTCCTGATACCCTAATGTTGCTTTCTTGACTTGGAATGCTTTTGTGAATATAAAAATGCAATAATTCATATTAAAGAAAATGTGACTTTTTGTGGAATAAAGTCACTATGTTAATACACATACAGGTTACATGCTAACAATTTGATGAATTGTTTGGTCTGTTAAAATAAAATAATTAGAAAGGATAATCTGTGGAAAACTGAACAATAAAGTAAAAACAATTTGCTCATCCCTATTTCTACTACGTTGACTTTGATGTTGGTTTGCTCTTTTGGCTTGTCACTTTTTTTTTTTTTTTTTTTTTGCAAGGTCAACTTGAAATGTAGCTTCCAGTATTAAAACAGAATCTGATACTCAGGTTGGTCTGCTAAATTTATAATTCACCTTCTGCCAAAAACCTACTTCCCCCACGTCCCTCTCTAGCTAGCTCTAAGTATCTCTTTTCTCCATAAATGGAACCATTATCTGCCTGGCTACTCAAGTCAGAAATCTGGGAGTCACTTTTGACATCTGTTTCTCCCTTATCAGAGCCTCATCCAAGCAACCACCAAGTGGTTCATTCCACCTCCCAGGTATCTCACAGATCTCTCCACTTCCCTTCATTTTCATTCATCTCTCCACTCACTCATTCACAAATATTTATTGAATCCTCCCTATTTGCAAGGTAGTGTTCTAGGTGCCAGTGTTATGGCTGCTAATAAGTCTGACTTTGTGGAATACTTCAGTATGTAGTAAAGAAGACATTCCATAAAACAAATAATTACAAAGGAAATGCTTAACCATAAATTCTAATTAAGTGCCGTACAGGGAAAATCCAAGGTGCTGTGAGACCTGTGAGACATGTCCTGGGGACCTCATTCAGTCTGGGGTCAGGAAAGTACTGTCAGCAGGTACCTCTAAGCTGAAACCACTGATCCCCTCATCCTGAACCTATCCAGCAGCTTTCTAACTATTCTCTCTGTCTTTAGTCTCATCCACCCAATTCCTTTTCTGCTTTGTGGCCACAATGGTAACCCTTCCCCCGCTTAGCATAGTTCACTAATTTGACATTGTTCTCCAGATAGAGATTTAACATACCTTTTCTGAACTGATGACAATCTTTCTAGACTTATCTTACCTATTCTACCATCTCCCATCTAGATCCTATCACGTATCATACTTCAACCATGTTGATTTTTTAAAAAATTTTTTCTTGACCTGCTAAGTTTTCTCTTGCATCTAGTATTTAACTCATGTGATCAACTCTGCCTATAATTCTTATTATTCTATTTTGCTTGACACTCCTCACTCCTGAGGCCATAGATTAGCTGCTATTTCCTTTAAAAGCCTTCCTCCACAACCTTCTCTCCCCATTCAGTCCAGTGTCTAGGCTGAGGCCCCATCATACCCTAAATGGCTCCCAACAAACCCTTCTCATGCTTTCTTCATATTGCTGCTCTAGATGTCTGCTTTGCAGGCTGGAATAAAAACTCTACAAGGTCAAGACTCAATTCTAATTTGTATTCCATTGCACACCCAAAGCCTAGCACAAAGCCTGGCCAAAAAATGAGTCGATAAATATTTGAGGCACAAATCAAAGGAAGACATGTCTAAATGACTTTTTAGGTAGCATTTGAATAACCTCCACACTCTACCCCATAGTGTTGAACAGTTGCACATAATGTTTAACATACATATTGTCACATGTCATATACAACATAACTAATAGGGACATAAAAAAGACATTTTGAGATTATTAAAATTATCCTACGTACAAATTTAAACTTGATACTCATAGCCAGTACTTGCTAAGTAAGGGCCAGGGCTTGTTTCTGGTATATGGCACATAGGAATGCACAGTTCCGTAAATGCTGCCTGTGCATTTGGAAGCCGTTGTATGTCCTTCAGGAGAAACCACGAGAGATCCCTGGCACATGAGGCAGAAGTGTCAGCCAGCTGCTCTGGGTCAGGGCACCATACTTAACCTGAGTCTTTTAGGAATGGAAAATGCTTACACACTTCCTGCCCCATTCTATAAAATTCCATTTCCTAGTCCTTACACTTCATGTCCTATTCCTGGAACATGAAGGTCTCTGTGACACGTGCTTCTAGTCATGCCAATTTTATTTAAACTCTAGCCATACATCCCAAGCCATGCAAGAAAAATACTGTATTCATTGTCCCATAAAGGAAAAAAAAAAAAAGAAAAGAAAAGAAAAAACAAGTGAGCAAGCTAGCTAGTGAACTGGCTCATGGCGGATACATGTATGTTTAGGCAGAGTTGAACCCATAGAAGCAAAGAGAAGAGAAGCCTTGAATAGCATAAACAAAGTCATTTTACCAGTTAAACAAAAGTTGATTATTTTGCCATTTCCTGATAGCCCAAAGCTTATTATGATGGTGATAGAAAGGATAGATATTTCTTGAAGTTTATCATACATATGAAAAGCAAGTGGTACTTTGGGCTTTAGATAGATTATTCTTGAATAAGAAGGAATTTTATTTTCTAAACACAGGGCATTTCCTTAGGCTGCTTTCTTTCATGCTGCTTCACTTGGGGCTGCTTCACATCTCAGAGAAAGCTTTGTCATCACTGAGAGCAGAGTAGCCACTAAGACAGCATTAATGCCTGGAGGAGAGCAAGCCGACATGGCCTTTGTTCAGGCCATAAACCTCATGGCACAGACTTCTGAAAGAGCTTCCCAACTGACCCCTGGCCTCAAATCTCTCTTCCTTCTATTCTTCTGTCATTGTCCCAAAACCCCATTAGAATCATGTCAAGACTTCAATCTCCAAAGATTTCTCATGGCTTACAGCTGGAATCCCAATGCCATGGCATTCACTGATAGGCATATCTACTGTCTCTTCCACCATGAACTCTGACCCAGAGACATGCCACTGATCACCCACAGCTGGTCCCAACACAGAGAGAACACTTATGCTTTCAAAGCCCATCTCAAATGGTTGTACTCGTGGGAACCATTCCCCACAGCCTACTTGAACACATGCAGGACCAGGGGTTAGAGGACAAATAAAGGTCGTCACACCACACACTCAAATACTCAGCAGCTACTCCTCCACCTGACACATATACCTTTATAACAGTCTAGGAGGCCTTAATTGAATTTGGAAGTTTTGGCCTGGGTATAGGGACCAGAGGGAAATGACCCTTAGACCACATTTCTTGTCCCTCTTTTCTCTTCTCCCTCAGCTTTGCCCTGAAAGGGGTCTTGTATGCATGTATGTGAATACCCCAGCCCACATATACAAGCTCATCTGGGACACGCCTCAGGCCTGTGGGGTCACACCGTCAGCATGGCCTGTCCTTGGGAGAACAGATCCAGGGACCAGGCCTGCTGAAGCCCTGGAAGCAGGAAGGAGATGATACATAGGAAAAGATTTCCAAGGTCCCAGTTACCTGGACTACATTTAATAGGCAATGGAATGCATGGAAATTGGGAGAACATGCAGGTGAGGCTCAGATCAGGACCTTCCTTACTTTAGAAGACAGTCACTTTTTAAAGACAGTCCTTTTTAAAGACAGTCACCTATCTCCGACTTGTCCACTCCTTCCAGGGCAGACTTAATCACTGTCTTTTTTGTGCTCCCAGAGCAGTCTGCTGACGGATTTAGCATCTTGTCATTGACCTCAAGTTTTGTCATTGCATCTCATCACCCCAGGCCATGGGGACCTTGAGGGTAGGGCCATCTGAACACATAGCACCATAACTTAATTGGCAACAAATGACTCTTCAACTCTTATGCATAGAATAGAAGGTAGAGCTATTGTGTGTGTGTACATGTGTGTACATGTGTGATTATGTACTCCCTCTTAAATTGATCCTCAGGCTCAACTGTATCTTCTAATTAATTTGGCCAGCATTAACAATCTATTAATCTCCAAAACTATGTAATAACTGTCATTCATCCTTTGCTAATCACTCTTACTATACTGACAAAATATATATTCTTAAAACGATGGTTCTGCTCCAAAGACTGTTTAGAACAGACTATATATTCCATCACTCCATCTTCTTAATGTTCTGCAAATAGCTTCTTATTTTAAATAAGTACCAAAAGTGACCTCTGAGTATTGTCAGCCAGATGATGCTTGGGTAGGTGCTGCACGATTAGGTACGTGAATAGGAATGCTCAAAGCTGTTGAGGGAAAGTCCAAGAAAATGACTCTCTCCTCTAGGAGCCAGACCACAAAAGCAGTTTCTCTGGGTTTGGACATTAATCAACAGAGGGCTGACATTGCTATTTTCTGCCACTCATCTCTGTATGGTTGGGGCTAGAGGCCCAAATCCTGGGGATAATAACAGATGGGCCCTTATGTGTTACTAAATTCTCTTTCTTTTGTTGGCTAGATTACAGCATGGCTTATGGCAGCCAAGAATACAGACTTAGCCCCAAAAGGCCACTTGGAAAACTGACCACCCAGCCTTTTCCTATAAATGGACCCTGAGGATTCTCTGGAGGTTCCAGCCTGAATCACCAGCCAGGAACTCCCTCCCTCCAGCTAGAAAGGATAGTTTCCTGAAAGAGAGATACCCAGAGGGCAGCGATGAAGGAAGGGAACCCACCTGCCTGGCTGGCCACAACACCCATCCCCACCCCTGTCCTGCTTCTTTTTTGCCCACTGTCTAATTAAGGAATGTAAGAGAGAGAAGGTGACTCTGGCACTTCTCTGGCTCACTGCCTACACACCTCAGTAATCAAGTGTGAGCTCCCAAAGAGCTGTGTGATAAGCCATAGGAGGCTGGTGGGGGATGCTTTAACATGAAGGAGAGTGCTGATGAGAAACAAAGGTTTGGATCTTTCTCCTGCTCTAACTTCTTCCCCCATTAGGGTCCTGGCACAGGTAGGGTCCATTCACATCACTGTGGATTTCCTAAACTTGTGGATTTCCTTGCTTCTTCATTCTAGGATACACACCCAGCACTCAACAATGCCTACGGGACTCTGCTTTCACTCTCTCCTCCTCCTCATTCAGTCTTATTTATTCCTTCTTCTCCTCTCTAGCTCACCTTTCTGACTGCTATCGTCCACTGGGCCCTCTGGAATTTCCATCTGCTTCATAAGCCACAGCCTGACAGCCTTTTTCCAGGATGTTGAGGCCAAAAGATCTCAACAGCTAGAATTAGACTAGGTTCACAATGTAGCCCAGCCTTAAATCTATGGCTTTAGGAAAGTTACCTAACCAGTGATAGCCACAGATCTTCTGTAAGTGGCAGTCTCAGGGAGGGCAGTATGACTGTAATGAACAATAGGAGAAACAGACACTGCCCATATGAAAATTGGAGGGGCTGGTAAAGAAGAAGAGACTGTGAAAAGCCACTTTGCTATCACTCCTTTGTACCACCACAGTTGTCAACCTCTCCAAACGTTGACTTTTCTGTTGACCAAAGGAAAAGTTATTATGGTGAATAAGTGAGATAATGTTATAAAACACCTACACAGTGTCCAGAACTTGACATTAGTTCAACAACTATTACTGCCCCTTGTTTACCCTCCTCTGCTTCCTGTAACCAGCTGGGAACCCTACAGGAACACCTTGGAGAGGTTCCAGACCACCACAATAGAGTAAACAGCCCAATAAAGAGATTCAAATGAATTTTTTTGCTTTCCCAGCACATATAAAATTTATGTTTATACTCTACTATAGTCTATTAAGTGTGCAATAGCATTATGTCTAAAAAATGTATATATCTTAGCTAAAATACATTGTTTAAAAATGCTAACCATCATCTGAGCTTTCGGCGAATTGTAATCTTTTTGCTGGCAGAGGTTCTTGTCTTTATGTTGATGGCTGCTGACTGATCAGGGCAATGGCTGCTGAAGGCTGGGGTCCTGTGGCAATTTCTTAAAATAAGACAGCAATGAAATTCACCACATCAACTGACTCTTCCTTTCACAGATTTCTCTACAGCATGAAATATTATTTGATAGCATTTTACCACAGTAGAACTGCTTTCAAAACTGGAGTCAGTACTCTCAAATCATGCTGCTGCTTTATCAACCAAATGTATGTAAGATTCTAAATCCTTTGTTGTCATTTCAACAGTCTCTACAGCTTCTGCACTGGGAGTGGATTCCAGCTCAAGAAACCACTTCCTTTACTCCTCCAAAAGAAGCATGTCTTCATATCTTTAAAAGTTTTATCACGAAATTGTAGCAATTCAGTCTCATCTTCAGGTTCCTGTTTAATTCTAGTTCTCATGCTATTTTTGCCATATCTGCAGTTACTTCCTCTAGGGAAGTCATGAATCCCTCAAAGTCATCCATGAAGGTTGGAATCAACTTCTTCCAAACTTCTGTTCACGTTAATATTTTGACCTCCTCTCATGAACCATGAATGTTCTTACTGATGTCTACAATGGTAACGCCTTTCCAGAAGGTTTTCGGTTTACTTTGCCCAGATCCATCAGAGCAATCACTATGTATGGCAGCTACAGTCTTATGAAGTGTATTTCTTAAGTAGTAGTACTTCAAAGTTCAAATCCACTCACTGATCCACTCATGTTAGCAGGTATGAAAACATTGCTTTCATAGTACACATCCATCAGAGCTCTTGGGTGACCACGTGAATGGTCAATGAGCCATCATATTTTGAAAGGAATCTCTCTCTTCCTCTTCCTTTTTCTGAGCTATAAGTCTCAACAGTGGGCTTAAAATATTTAGTAAACCACGTTGTAAACAGATGTGCTGTCAACCAGGCTTTGTTGCTCCATTTCTAGAGCACAGGCAGAGTGGAGTTAGCATCATTCTTAAGGGCTCTAGAATTTTCAAACTGGTCAGTGAGCATTGGCTTTAACTTGAAGTCACCAACTGCAGCAACCCCTAGCAAAAGAGAAGCCTGTCCTTTGAAGTCTTAAAGCCAAGCATTGATTTCTCCTCTCTAGCAATGAAATTCCTAGACAGCATCTTCTTCTAAGAGAAGGCTGTTTTATTGGCACGGAAAAATCTGTGGTTTAGTGCAGTCACCTTCATGAAGTTTCTTAGCTCGATCATCTGCATAGCTTGTTACAGCTTCAACATCAAACTTCACTTCCACAGGTTCCTCACCTCTCTCCACTTTCGCAGAACTGATCTGCATTAGGCTTTGGCTTAAGAAAACATCATGGCTAGTTTCATCTTTTATCCAGACCACTCACACTTTCTCCACAGCAAAAATAAGGCCGTTTTGTTTTCTTATCACTCATACATTCAAAGGAGTAGCACTTCCAATTTTCTTCAAGAACTTTTCCTTTATATTTACAACTTAGCTAAGAGATCGATATTTGGCACAAGAGGCCCAGCTTTTGATCTATGTCAGCTTTTGGCATGCCTTCTTCATTAAACTAATTCATGCCTAGTTTTTTATTTAAAGTGAGAGAGCTGCTACTCTTCCTTTCACCTGAACACTTAGAGGCTTTTCTAGGGTTCTTAGGTGGCCTAATTTCAATTGTGTTGTGTCTCAGGGAATGGGGGAGCCCTGGGATAGGGAGGGAGATGGGGAATGGAGGGTTAATGGGCAGTCAAAACACACACATTTATCTATGAAGTTTGCATCCCTATGGGTACAGTTTGGGGTACCCCCAAATAATTATAATAGTATCATTAAAGATCACTGATCACAGATCACCATAACAAATATAATAATAATAAAGATGTTTGAATCATTGCAAGAATTATGAAAGTGTGACACAGAGACTCAAAGTAAACAAGTGCTATTGGAAAAATTGTAACCACAGCCTTGCTTGATGCAGGGTGGCCACAAAACTTTAATTTGTAAAAAATACAACAGCTGCAAAGTGCAGTGAATTGAACTTGGTTATTTCCCCACACAAGAAGAGAGAAGGAGATCGGGGATCAGAGTCCTAGATCTGTCACTTACTTCTTACTACCTGTGTGATGGGGTCAAGTTAACCTCCCAGAACATCCATTTTGACTGGTATAGAATAGAGAAAAAAATAACACATCATAGAGTTATTGGTAGGAGTAAATTAAATTGGGAGGATTAGGGGTATCTGGGTGGCTCAGTTGTGAAGTGTCTGCCTTTGGCTCAGGTCATGATCCCAGCGTCCTGGGATCGAGCTCTGTATTGGGCTCCCTGCTTAGAGAGAAGCCTGCTTCTCCCTCTCCCACTTTCCCACATTTGTATTCCCTCTCTTGCTATCTCTCTCTGTCACAAATAAATTATAATATCTTAAAATTAAAATAAATAAATAAATTGGTAGGATTAGATGATTGGTAGGATTAGATGCTTAAAAAAAGAAGTCCTTTATGAATGATAAGTTCCTCTGCAAATTTAGGCACTAATACTAACTCATCTGTGTTAAGAAATATTCATGGAGTGACTTCTGTGTGCCAAGTACTATGCAAAGCCTCAGGCACATAGTGGTGAGCAAAGTGGTCTTCATGTCTCCAGCATTTGCATCACAGCCAAGGTGGCCCAGAGAGAGTCCAGTAGAGACAGATTCATTACAGTGTGAAATTTGGTATGGCAGAGATGTGGGGAAGGAAGGAATCAGAAGATTCCTGGCAAGAACTGAAAATTGTCAAAGTGACTTATATCTGGGTAAGTGCTGCAGAGGTAAAGATAATCATTGAGGGCGCCTGGGTGGCTCAGTGGGTTAAGCCGCAGCCTTTGGCTCAGGTCATGATCTCAGGTTCCTGGGATCGAGTCCTACATCGGGCTCTCTGCTCATCAGGGAGCCTGCTTCCCTCTCTCTCTCTGCCTGCCTCTCTGTCTACTTGTGATCTCTCTCTGTCGAATAAATAAATAAAATCTTTAAGAAAAAAAAAGTACTTGTCTAAGGACCAGGAATAGTCAGTCCAGAAAGAGTGGTAGTGCTGATGAGGGAAGAACATTCCAGAAGAACACAGCATGTATATAAAAACTCAGTGCACTGAGAGGAGAGTGTCCAACCATGGGTGTTTAGGACCTCATAATTGTTCAAGGTGCTGGGAGTTAAAGAGGCCCTGTCATCTTTTTCTGTGTCTCAGCCACAGGAGCTATAACCAGGTGTCTGATGAGACCTCTTTGAATGTCACCCATGGTACCACCATTACTCTTGGATCCCATCATTTTAGGTTGGAAGACCCCAAGTCTTTTTCCTTCCCCTTCCTGTAAGTGAGCCTCCTGCTGGTTTCATCTACATTTATGTCCAGCCTTTAGCCCATGGGAAATAAATTGAATTAAGTGACTCTCCCTAGATCCCCTTTGAATTTTTATTTCCCCTGACTTTCCAAAAACTATGTTTTGCTCTTTCTTGCAGGCTGCAAATAAAATGGCATGCCAGCTGGCTCCTTTATGAAATCAAGTTTGGTGTTTTGGTCACCCCTCCCCATTCCCCCATATCATCTGGTCCCCAGATTCTATCTGTGGTAGGCAGAATAATGACTCCCCAAAGATGTATATACACCCAGAACCTGTAATGATGATGTAATGATGTTGCCTTGTACGGCAAAAGGGACTTTGCAGGTATAATTAAGTTCAAGGTCTTGAGATGGAGAGATAATCATGAATCATCTGGGTGGCACCAACAAGGGCCCTTAGGAGAGGGAGGAAAGAGGCTCAGAGTCAGAGAAGGAGATGTGATAAGAAAAGCAGAGGTGAGAGGGAGGCAAGACAGGAGCTGAGAAGTGCAGGCAGCCTCCAGAAGCTGGAAAAAGGCAAAGAAACAGATTTCTCCCCTAGTGCCTCCAGAAGGGGTGCAACCCTGCTGACCCATTTGTGACTTCTGATCTCAAGAACTGGAGGATAATAAATTTGTGCTGTCTTAAATCAAGTTTGTGGTCATTTGTTTCAGCAGGGCTGGGAAACATACCCTACCCATTCTGCTCCCTTCACTCCAAGCCTCCACTTAGGTGATCCAGTGATCCCTCAACTCTATTCCTTGCCCAAACTCTACTACAGTTTTGCTCCAACTTTCTGTCCTTAATTCTTTCCCAAACTGATTCCTCCACTAACACTCTGGTATTCATTCTCCAACTGCCTCTAGTCCCTGATTCTAGCTAGTACTTTGTTCCACATCTGCAATCTCTTCACTGTGACTGGTTTTTATTTTAGCTCTCCTTATTTCTTTAAACTTCTGCACTCGTGCAGTCAATTCCTAACCTTCCTCCACACACAGTCCATAATAGAGGACCACCACTCCTCACCCCACCCACATAGGCAGTGCCCTGCAGAGTCCCCGGTTGTCAAAGCTAAGTTCAGTTCCTGTCTCCGAGGTCCTTTACTTCTCCAGATCTTGATCCTGTTGAGTCACTTTTCATCCTTTGGAAC
Organism: Mustela nigripes; assembly: GCF_022355385.1. NCBI lineage: Eukaryota > Metazoa > Chordata > Mammalia > Carnivora > Mustelidae > Mustela > Mustela nigripes. The sequence continues at coordinate 137,047,064 of NC_081558.1, read as the reverse complement.
CTCAACATCTTTCCCTGGTTCTCCAAGGTCTCCAGGCTCTTTGGTCTCTTCTGGTCATTTATTCCTCCCTGAATTCATCAACTTTTTATTGAAATCCTACTGTGTGTGCAGCGCTATGTTAGGGAATGCATGTGAATATGCAGACACAGGTCCTATGTTCCTCAAAGAGTTTAGAGCGCACTAGGAAAGACAGTCATGCAAAAATAATGACAATATATTGTTCTAAGGGCAAAAGCAAAAACACACACCAGGTAACATATATGACCCAGTCCTCTGCCCAACCTCCCACCTAGCTCCTCAAAGTGTGGTCTGAAGCATCGGGAAAAGCATCACCTGAGAATCTGGAAAAAGGCAGAAAACTAACCCTGTCTCCACCTCCTCAAGGCCTTTTGCCCCTCTGCTCCACCTGGATCAAAACCTCCCATTCTTCAAGGTCTAGCCCTGAGGCCCTTCCCACTGTAAATCTTCATGTTACCTATTTCTCCCTAAGGCAGAATTTATTGCCCCTCTTTCTGTTTGTACCATCTGTAGAACATTTATCACCACGTTTTATTCTGTTTCATTTCATGAATGTTTACTGAGTGCTTTTGGGTACTATGCCAAGGTCTGGGATATAGAAGAAAAGAAGAAATGATTCCTTACCACCAGGTATTGGCAGCCTATTGTGGTTAATTACACATATGACCATTTTTGCCTGCTTTTCTTTGAACAGTTTGAATGTTGACTTCAAATGTTCCAGTATTCGCCTTAATGTTCACTCAGGAAATGAAACAGAGTTGCAACCATGATTGATAAAACCTTGGGCTGACCTTTAATCTTCACTTGAGCACATGTTTGGGTACCTTCTGTAATCCGTTTCTACTTTCCCCTTCCTAGCAGTCTTTAGTCTCTATCTGAGTATCACTGGGGGTCAGCAGAAGCACCAGGGGTACAGTGTGTATCCTAAACAGAGAATACCAGGACTCTTGTTTGGATGTTGGTGGTGGGGGGGGAGGTAGAAGAAGCATGGTGCCTCGAGAGCCCTTGGACCTATATGGAGCCCACAAGGGGAAAGCCTGCTGAAAATGGAACCCAAAATCAGAAATCAAATCTGAGAAATAGAGAATAGTAAAACTGTTCTCTTTGTATTATTTGAGCTCCTGGATCAACCACCTCATCAGAAGGCATTTTACCCCATCTAATTAGCTAATAAATTCCTTTTATTATTTAAATCAACATGGGTTGGGTGTTCTGTGACTGCTTATCACAATCATCCTAATTATTTCAATCTTTTATTTGATTATAAAAAATCAGCAACTAACTTGCTACCTAGAAAACAAGGCTCTGCTGTCACTCCAGGTTGACTTCTCCATGCATAGGTCATTTCCTTGGCCTTTTCTGAGAAACCAGATTCCTGGACTGCACGGCCACATTCAATTTCAATTCAAGCTTTTCTGCCATAGTGACAGGTTTTACCTTTGTTCTGTTTTTAGTACTGTGCCTGTTATGGTTAATTTGATGTGTCCACTTGACTGGGTCATGGAGTGCCCACATGCCTGCTTGAACGTTATTCTGTGTGTGTTTGTTGAGGGTGTTTCCCGATGATACTGGCATTTAAACTGGTAGACTGAGTAAAGCAGATTGCCCTTCCCAACGTGGGTGGGCCTCCTCCAAACTGCTGAGGGCCTGAGTATGAGTGGTTGAGCTGGGACATTGGTCTACTCCTGCCTTAGACCGTGACTTATACCACCAGCCATCCAGTTCTGAAGCTTTCAGACTCTGACCAAGGCTCACAACTTTGATTCTTCTGTTCCTCAGGCCTTTGGATTCAGACCAGAACTACACCACTCATTCTCTTGGGCCCTCAGCGTACAAAGGTTGTACTGCAGGACTCCTCAGTCTCATAGTCATGTAAACCAATCTCAGTTGCTCACGATATATGTATCCTGGTTCTGTTTCTCTGGGGAACCATAACACAGCACCCAACCTCTGCCGTCACCTCCTCACTTACATGGTTCTAGAAAAAGCGAATGAGTGCTTTCATTTAAAGATGGGTGTGTTTGGGCACACGGGAGCGGAAACCTGAAGCACATATCCTGTTCTCACACCCAGAAACATGCTTGGTTGTGTGGACCATCAAATAACGTGATGTGCTTTTGCTTTTTTTTACCTCTGGTTGCTTTCTCTTCACAGCTACATGCAAAAGCCGGAGAAGATGGTACTGTTCTGGTTGTTCCAGCTGAGACATCAAGGCCAGGAGTTCTGTCAGGTGTCTGTTGATTGGCTGAGGCTGCTTTTCATACACTGCGGGCAACACCCTCAACAGCATGGCATTGCCTGTTGAGGGAACAATACCAAGAATGGTGAGTTATTAGTTCACAGGCAGTGGAAACACATTTATTGTCAATGCAATAACCTTTGCACTTATTCATTAAATAGTGAGGAGTGAGGGCCAACTCTTCTGCTAAAAATAACACCATATCTTATTCTGAAAAATCACTAAAGCATGATTTAAATGGATTCCATACAAGGGGATATTTTATTTATTTATTATCTAATGAAAACTTTTCCTGAGTAAGGCACCATGGGGAAAGAGGAAAATTTGACAGTAACCAGACCACACCCTTTAGAAGGAAACTGTTCTGACAAAGAATTCCTGACGAGAAATAACATTTGGATGCTGTTTAAATGAAAACTAAGCAGTGCCATAAGCATGAAACTGAACCAAAAAAAGTGCAGAGGAATGTATCCACGTTCCTGAGAGATATGGGGGCATGATTAAGACAACTGACATATGGCAAAGCTGCCTTATTTTTATGAATAGTCAGAAAAGTAGCAATGCAAATTTAAATCCCCAATTTCTGTACCATTTCAAGGGAAGTTTAGACTCAGCTTGTTTGTCACACATGATTTGCCTCAATGACATGTATGGACAACTGGATTTAAAATGGCAAAATCTCCAGAAAAGATATTGCATAAGCTACAGGGACTTATCTGCAAACGACATATGGGAAACATCTGCTTATCACTTTATGGTATGGATTTTTTCTCAAAAGTCTCTCAAGTACTTAAATGTCTCAGGAGAATTGGTTTCTAGGGATTTCTTGAAGAAAAATTTTTTTGTGTCTATTTACTTTAAATTTGGCTTTGTATATAGAAGAAGGACACAGAAGGAATCAAATAAGCACCAGTGGTTATACACATGTAGACCTTTCTCACACAGAAGGAATGTGTCCACATATAAAGGACATTTAGATATGAGAATTGGACAAAGGCTATCATTTTCAGAATACCAGAATACCAGACTAAAAATAGTAGAAGGGTGATTCTGGATCAACTTAAATGTATATGGGTGATGATTAATAATGAGAATTGCTTTTCCCACATGTAGTTCATATAATTAATCTCCAGCAGGTTTCGGTCATATGCCCAAGGACTGCAAAGTACTAGAAATATTCAGGGTTTTCTTTTTTAAAACAAGTTGTGTCCATACACAACACATTGCTTTATCTGTTTGCCTTCTCTTTTAACCAAGAGCTTTTCCTTAAACAATCAGGAATTTTAAATGTAATGCCCACTCTGTACAGGGTACAATAGATCTTAGAGCTTAATTATATAAACACACTGACCAATCCCTAAAAAATTTCATGATAAGTAGCACTCTTTTTGGAATCAAAGACAGGAAACTGGTATAAGGCTTTTGGTGTGATACTCATTAGACACCCTGAGAGTCTTAAAGGGAAAATCTCCAGATTAGTCATTTTCAGCTGACTTGAATTTTGATCAAATGATGCAAAAGGAAATGCATAAATTTTTTTTCTAAGTTAGAAACTGATGAAGACACTTCGATGTAGAAATTCTATAAATTCAGAGGCAAAAAGAGAAATCCTGTAAATTCCATTTATAAACTAACATTTTTTAAAAATTATGAAATATTTCAAGACATTAGGCAAATGAGGTAATAATATAAAGAATGGGGTTGTGTCCACCGGCTAGTTTTGTCAAAAAATCTCGTGCCAAAATGGCTTCCTATCCCACTCATTTCCTTTTCTCCCCAAGGGCAACCACCATCCTAAAGAGGGTATTTATCATCTTCATGGATGTTTTTTTTTACTTCTTAGTTGTATGGGTCTATACCAACAAACATTTTATGGTGTTGTTTTGCATGCTTTAAAATTTTACAGCAATAGTATTCATACTATACAAATCTCTTTGGAACATTTAATTTTTTTTTTTTTTTTTTTTTTTTTTTTTACATTCAACACTGTGTTGAAGTATTAGCTCCAAAAAGCTCTCCTTCACTTATTCTCACAGCTGTATGGTATTCTATTGTATAAACAGGCAATAATTTATTCATATACTCTATGGTTGAAAGACACTGCTATGATGATGATGATGCTTTTTACCAATAGCAATGCAATTTTTATGCCTATTTCTTTGTTCATAAATGGAATATCTTCCCTAGGGTATGGCCTCCAAGCTTAATCACATAGAAATCGCCTGGGTATCTTGATAGATGCCCATAGATATTGATTCAGCTGGTTCAGAGTTTGGGCTTGAGAATCTGAATTTCTAACAAGCTCTCAGGTGATGCTGATGGTCCCTGGGTCACATAATTAAGCAGAAAGCAGTGACTATGTCCCTAGGAGTTAAGTTTCTAGATCCTCCAAAATTTCTTTGCAGTGTGGTTGTATTAGTTTTCTAATCTGCCATAAGAAGTTACCAAAAACTTAGTGGCCCAAATTCTTATATTTCTATAGTTCAGAAGTCTGCTGTGAATCTCACTGGCCTAAAATCCAGGCATTGGAAGGCACGAGTTCCTTCTTGGAGGCTATAGAAGGGAATAGGTTTCCTTGACGTTTCTAGAGACTACCAGCATTCCTTGGAGTTCCCTTCCTTCAACTTCAAAATCAGCAACAGAGTAAGCACCTCTCTGACTCTGCTATCGTCATACCTCTTCTTCTGAGTCTCCCTTCTGCCTCTCTTTTCCGCTTTTAAGAACCCTTGTGATTACACTGGGACCATCTGTATCATCTAGGATTATCTCCATATTTAATGTAGCAACCTTAATTTCAATTTCAACCTTAATTTTCAGTGAAATAACATGTCCACAGGTTGTGGGGATGAAGATGTGAACATTTGAGGAGACATTATTCTGCCTACCATCAAGACTATAATGACCTACACACCCGCCGGCAACATGAGTGTTTCTGTTGTTCCTTATCTTTGCCAACACTTGGTCTTGACAGACATCGGTTTTTGCCAGCCTGATGGAGTGGGAGATGGCATCTCATTTTTTTGTTGTTTTCATCTTCATTTCCTTAACTGCTTGTGCAGCTAAGCATCCTTTTAGTATGTTTACAGGTCATTTCCCCTCTCACGATTTGACCATTCATATCTTTTGTCTATTTTCAGCTGGGATGTTTGTGTTTTTTTCTTGATTTGTAGAAGCTATTTATTTATTCTAGACACTAGTTGTTGTTTTTTTTTTATTTTATCACTTCTAAAGTTGCAATGTCAATGTAGTTGATTTTTTAAAATCTCTTTGTAGTTTATAATTTTTTTGTTATTAAGGTATCTTTCTCTAGCCTAGGTTCATAAACATTTTCTCTTAAAAGCATTATGGTTTTGTTTTTCATATTTGTCCTTAATCCATCTGGAATTTACTTTTGTACATAAAGAATGGATTTTTTGTGTGTATATAAATAATTGTCCTAGCATTTATCAAGTTGTCAGTTGTTTCTCTTCCAATTTTTTAATACCTTCTTCACATGTAAGGTTTCTCATATGTCTGGGTCTGTTTCTGGGTATTTATCATACCTTTACCAGTTATACATTTTGTTAATTGTAGTAACTTTATAATGAATCATTATATCTCATGAGGCAAATTATCTTCTACTTCAAATTCTTCTTGGTCCTCTATATAAATTTCACCATTACTTTGTCAACTTCCTTGAAAAACTACTTTATTTTTTTCTCCCATACTGAATGTACAGACTAATTTGGGATAATTGACATCCTTATGAAATTGAGTGTTCCCATTCAAAAACATATGTCCTTCCATCTATGCAGGGTTTTAAAGAATGTTTTTCAATAAAGTTTTGTGATATTAGCTGTGTCTTATGTATCTTTTAATTAAAAATGATTCCTAGGTATCTCATTTTTGTTGTTGCTATTGTAAATGGAAACTCTTAAAAAAATGTATCATCAGTTGTCTGCTGGTATTAAGAAAGCAGCTGATTTTTGTTTTGATCTTTCAGCCAACAAAACTTCCTCAATTCTCTTATTAATAATCTGTCTTCACCGCCCCTTAGATTTTCTGTATATAGGCAATCAAATCATAATGATTAATGAAAGCTTTGTTTCTTTTTTTCTGTTCTTATATCTTAATGCTTTTTTTTTTAGATCCTACTTTCCTGGTTAGAACCTCCAGTACTTCAGTGAATAGAGCTAGTGTCCAAGGTATCCTTTTGTTTTTACTCTTTTTAAGACGTGTGTTTCTAAGGACCCATCATAATATATGTATATGGCTCTATCAATTTTGTTATTTCTGTTTTATTTTTGTTTCTGTACATAAATGATGAATTTTATTAAATGATTTTATGCATCTATAGTCATGATTATATAATTTCTCCTCTAAATTGTTCATGTAATAAATTAATTGATAACTCTAATTTTAACCAATCTTGCAGTCTTGGAGTAAAACTCAACTTGGTTGGTTGGTTATCTTGTATTTTTATGCATATATTGCCAAGTTCGTTTAGCTAATATTTTATTTAAAGCTTTTGCATCTATGTTCTTGAATGAAGCTGACCTTTTGTTATACTGTCCTTGTCTCTTTTTAGTATCATAGGTACTACACATATAGAAAGTATTTAGCACATTCCTGCACACTTCATTCTTAGAAGCAGTTTGTATAAGAAGAGGATTATATATTCCTGGAATGTTTGGTAGAACTTGCTTATTAAACCTTCTGGACAATGTTCTATACATTTCATTATTTCAAACTTCATGTATTGTAAGTTTTAGCAGGTGCTTTTTGGGGGGGGATTTGAGTAGCCATTTATGACAACAGTGAACTTAGTTATGGTATATTAAAATCTCCCCCATCACTATGGATTTGTCAGTTTCTCCTTATAATTTTGTCAGTCTTTAGCGTATATTTTTGAAACTATGTTACTAAATAATTCTAGTAAAGTGTTTATCATACTTTATCCTCTTCTCCCTTACAGTTATTTCCAATTGATATAACTGTAACTATCCTAGCTTTTTTGAATTGCATTTGCTTGGTATGTTCTTTTCCTGCTTTTTTCAAGTTTTTTACTTTGGGCATCTCTAGATTCTTCTGTTTTATGGGTGGCTTTTGTAAGTGACTTATAGCTGGGGACTTTTAAAATATTCCTACTTGACATCTTATGTCTCTTAACTGGAAAGTTTGTTTTATTAATAGTTATGATGACTATTGGTATATTTGGATTTATTTTTACATTTTTAAGAGATTTTATTTATTTACTTGACAGAGAGAGATCACAAGTAGGCAGAGAGGCAGGCAGAGAGAGAGAGGGGGAAGCAGCCTCCCTGCTGAGCAGAGAACCTGATGTGGGACTCCATCCCAGGGCCTGAGCTAAAGGCAGAGGCTTAACCCACTGAGCCACCCAGATACCTCATCTTGTGTTTTTTATTCATCTTGCTTTGTCTATGTTTTTTCCCTCTTCTTTACCGCTTTTTTGGAAAAAGGTTTGTTTAATTCTAATTATTCTAATAGAATAAGTCTAATTCTAATAATTCTAATTATTGTCTAATTATCTATTATCTAATTATCTAATTCTAATCTAAAAACTCTAATTCTAATAGAATAATTCTAAATATTCTAATCTAAAATTAATTCTAATTCTAAGAATGTTCAAAACGAACATTCTATTTCCTTTTGGTTTTCAAGGCTGTCTTCAAAAAGATAAACATTCCAGACCGAACAAAGCAAAATTAATTTCTCTATCATCTTCCTGAGCAATGAAAGGACTTGAGGTTACTGAAATTAAAGAGTACATTTTGGATGATTTTCTCAGATCCTTCTTCCAGTTCTTTAATATTCTCTTCAGTTTTGCCTATCTGCCATTTAATCCATTCCTTGAGGTTTTAAATTTTTTAATTAATTTTTTATTTGTAGAAGTTACATATGGTTCTTTAAAAAAAAAAAAAATCTGCCTAGGGAGACCTAGTTGGCTTAGTTGGTTAAACTGCCTTCAGCTCAGAGTCCTGGGATCGAGCCCCATGTCTGGATCCTTGCTTTGTGGGGAATCTGTTTCTCCCCTTCTTTCTGCCCTTCCCCTCTCCCCCTGCTCATGCTTATTCTCTCTCTCAAATAAATAAAATCTTTAAAAAAGTGAAAAAAAATTAAAAATCTGCCTCATCTTTTTCTTTTGACAATGTCTTTTTTCTTTATTCGTGTTTCCAACTCCTTGTGTTGGAATTTTACAATTTTAAACACACTCATTTTCTAATTCCTATCTGATATTTTAAGTAAATGAAGTTCTTGGGAGAGGGGTACCTAATCCTTTTTCTGTATCTGCTGATTCTCATTTGTGGTGGGTTGTTTCCTCATATGTTTAAATATTTTTATTGTGAATTTGTTTTTACTGTGGTAGATAGTATACATTTGAATCTTGAACATGTGTGAGGGCAGACCCATGTCACAAACGACTAGGGACCCTGCAGAGTTCAGTCAAAGACATGCTTACTTCCCACTTATTTGTGTTAGGACAGAGGGTGGGGCTATATACACTGAAATCCAATATGTAACTCTCTGAGGGTCTGGCTTTAGGTGAGGTTCTCAATTCCAACTCCCACTCTGGCCTAAGCTTTGCTCCCACCTGGTCATTAACACTTAGTTGTTATAGAACTGATAACCCTAATTTCCCTCTACGCCCCTCCAAGGAGTCCTGGCATCAGCTCTCAGGCTTACAAGTTTGGTTTTTGTTCCCCCCTCTATCATTGGGCCCTGGATACTTCCCTTACTTTATTGGTAGTTCATTTGAACATTTAAGGTTATCATTATAATGTATGCATTTCTAGGTGTTTTTTGCAGGAGAGTTTTCAGCTTATTATTTTGAAGGACGCAGAAATCCCTAAATTTATTTTAAAAACGTGATCTTTGACTCTAAACCTAGTGAAATAATACATTTTCTACATAACACCAGCTTACAAAAAGAGACATTCCTAAAATCAGCTTCTTCCTCTCCCCTAGCTCTTTCTTACTTTAGATTTACCAGTTTTGCTTTGTTGTCTCTCATTTTATATATGTGTTTATAAAAGTAGAGTTGCAACTCCAGAAGGATTAAAGATGGAATAACTAAGAATGGACTTGGCTTCTAGAGCAATCAGAAATCTTACTTTAAGTTGGTTTATCTTGGAATCAGGGGAGTAACTTTCACATCTTAGACCTATAAACTGTGTACAAAAGAAAAGTGGGGAAAGTTTTCTATACATAAAGGGCTGTAAAACTGTAAAGGCACCACACAAAATGCTGAAATGATGATCTTGCTTTCATGCCTCTGTGCCTGCTGACTTATTTCTCCCCCTACCTCCCCTCCCTTCCCTTTCATCCCTCAATGCTACCAATTCAAGTTACAACAGCTAATCCTCTGGGGGGACAGTCTTAGCCCAGTTTCCCCACCTCTTTCCCCTCTGACCCTCCTCCAATTAATCTGACGGCGGTGTAAACCTTTGCGGTCTATGATTGTGCAACGTCCACGTTTCCCTCGCCCTCCCACCAGGCCCCCTCCCCTCCAAATTCAGGGGAACTCCCGTTACCGCGGTGCCACCGGCATTACTCATTCATCTCCATTCAGGCTTCCCCCAGCATTTATTAAGGGCTCTGGGCTCCAGCCTTTCACTCTCACTCTCCTCTGCTCCAGCAACACCGCTCACTTGAGAGCTTCTCGCCTCATCCCCTCGGGCCAGCTGTGGGAAGTGGCCGAAGAACGAACTTTTTGTGTCTCTCTCCAGCAATGCATCTCCCTGTGATTCTGTTCTGCGCTCTCTGGTTTGCGGCGTTGGCGGAGACCTCGGATGATTATGAACTCATGTATGTGAATTTGGACAACGAAATAGACAATGGACTCCATCCCACTGAGGACCGTAAGTTCTCTTTAACTGTTTCTCTGCTAACCCTAACTACATACCCACCTCTTTGGCTCTAAATAGTATACATATACTTTGTAGCCGAGGAAATGTGCTAAAAATTATAGCTTGTTTTGCAAAAGAAAGAAGCACTTTAGGAAAGGGGGAGGTTTCAAAAAGTTACTTCTGTCACAGATACATAACGGCTTGAACCGCATGAAATCGCCGATATTTGCCTGTTTTGAGCCGCATGAACGGCAATTTCACAGTTCCACTTAATATATACCTGCGTAAATGGTCCCTGTCGCTGTCGAGATACTCACACGCTGTTTTTCCGAGGTGTCCTTAAAGGGAGGGGGTGATGGGGCTGGGCAGGAACTTGGGACCACCGAGGGAGGTCACCTTTGTACAAAGCGCACCCGAGAAAGGCCTGGGCGGCTCGGTAACGTGTATGTCCCTCGCTCTAGCCACGCCGTGTGACTGCCGTCGGGAGCACACCGAGTGGGACAAGCTCTTCATCATGCTGGAGGACTCGCAGATGAGAGAGGGCATGCTGTTGCAGGCCACCGACGACGTCCTCCGCGGCGAGCTGCAGAGGCTGCGGGCGGAGCTGGGCCGCCTGGCCGGCAGCCTGGGGAGACCGTGCGCGCCGCCGGCCCCCGCGGAGGCCCGGCTGGACCGCGCGCTGGACGAGCTGCTGCAGGCGAGCCGCGACGCGGGCCGCCGGCTGGCGCGCTTGGAGAGCGCGGGGACGCCGCGCCCGGAGGAGGCGGGGCGCGCCCTGGGCGCCGTGCTCGAGGAGCTGCGGCGGACGCGAGCCGACCTCCGCGCTGTGCAGGGCTGGGCAGCCGGGCGCTGGCTGCCAGCAGGTAAGGACGCCGGGCGGAGCGGCTCCGGCTCCCCCCGCCCACGCCTCCCGCCCCTCCCCACAGCCCCCACACATCCTGCGTCTTTGTCCTCGGAACGCGCGTGGCGGGAAGCCTGGTGGCGGTCCTCTAGGGGCAGCTTCAATGGGGACACACACACCTCTGTTTCCCCATGCACGCTCACAGGCCTCAGAAACACCGTACAAGGCGCGAAAACTGGCTTTAAAAAGTATTCTCCAGCCCCGGGAACCGAGAAGAGAGCTACGGACATAGACATCACAGTCTTGAAATAGACGTCAGGGGCCCCTGACACCCGATCCGACCGGGCAGTCCAGGAGCTCTATTGGCCGGTTTTAACCATGACCTCTCTAGCTGTCCGGCTTCCCTCCGTTTGGGATTTCCACTTCTTCTAATTTTAGCCTGTCTCTCTCTTTAGCGGAGCTCTGGTTCCCCGCGCTATTTCAGGGCCCAGCCTAATTCTTTTATCAACACGTTCCGATTCCTGGGCCGGCCCCTTCTCCCCGCTGGTTCTGGCAAGAGACTTAAGACTGAACCCCATCTCCTGAAGGATTAGTGGAATTCCTGAGGGGTCCCCCAGGCCCCGGGGTCTGTGGAATTAGCCCGCTAGAGGGGAGGTCTGAGTATGTGAGGTTTGGACTGGGCGGGATCCACAGTGAAATGGTCTGCTGTGGGAGCAAATGGGTAACCCTCCTCCCCAGGGCTTTAGGGGGTCAGGACCAAACAGGAGAGAGGCGGTTCAAACCGGATACAACTTGTTGAACTCCCCTGTAATATGAATGAATCTCCAAACACACATGGGCCTGAAATCATACTTTTGAAATCATACATTTGAATAATACATTTGAAAGATTGTTAAACTAAATGAGACGATTTGGAGCCAAATAGCCCTCATTTAGGAGTCAAAATTTCTAAGAGATAGTAGTGCAAAAAAATCTTTTGTGGGTTATATTAGAAAATCAATGACTTGGTTAGAAAATATAACTTACACTGTTCCTGAGACCCTCATGAACAGAAAACAATTACAGTGTCATCCTTCTTTATATTTACAATAAACCAACTCATCTGTTGGGGTAGGAAAAAGAATTGTAAGCATGTGTGACAGCATGTTTCATTTAAATTTGCAGAAACCATAGCAGAGTAACAGTCTTCCCTAAATATTTGCGGACTGTTTATCAGTACTGAGCATAGTTTCTTCAATATTCAGTACCGGTTCAGAGACCAAAAAAGCATAAAATCAAATATACAATAGATCTTCAATGTAAGTGACAGAGACAAATTATAATTCTGTGGCTATTTTTTAATGGATGAAATTGTCTTGTCTTTGGCAAACTATGAGAAATGATTGTACATACAGTGTATCCCCCAAACTGAAGAATTAATGCTAATTTTCACTCTCACCTCTGTATACTAGTTAGAGCAGAGAGAGATGTATTTCTGAGTTCTGACATGTTAATTTTTTATTATATCCAATAGTATTTTTACCCACATGGTTTGATTTCTCCTTTTTGGTTTCCTGCCAGCTTGGTTTCTAAGGGATTCCTAATTATTCTGTTGTCGGCCTCCTAAGAACCTGGTTTTAATTTTGTTTGGTCTTTGATAATGTAATCAGAAAAACCTATTAGTTAAAAGCCATTTCATGTGAGAGTTTCTGACTTTTTGAAGAGATATCAAGAGGCTCAATCACTGGTCCCCACCAAAAAAGCCACAAAAAAACTGTGAGCACGAAATTCCACTCCATGAGCTCACATAGCTGTAGCCAGTGGAGCCTGCAGGGAAAGCTGGGTCTCTCAGAGGCAATCAAGGAATGCTTTGGAATGCAATCTTGACTGCCTGGGTTTATTTAAACAGGAAATCAGTTAATTGAACTGCAGTAGGCCCCCTCCTGAACACTACTTTACTGGGACATTACAGAGTATATCTCAAATGGTCATGCATATGGTGATCTTTTGTTCCACAGTCTTTGTTTAATTTAATTTACACAGCTAGGGGAAAAACAATATCTACCAATTTCATTTGAAACAAGAAAGCCTCATTAAGAATGAATCTTAAAAGTCTTCAAAAATTCGAATTATTCAGTGAAAAAGAAAATACCAAAATGTGACAGGACCAATTTATGCTTTAGTATTGTAGTTACTTTTATACGATTTTCTGAATCTCAGGATTTCTTTGACTACAGATGTAGGTACACATCTGTTTAATTTTTTAGGACAGAACCTTGCCCTCAATCACTTGCAGCATTTAACTTTAGTTTAACACTGTTTGTTTAACACTGTTTGCATGGATGTTTGGTGCCTTCCAGTTCTGTATGTTTACCAGTTAGTCTTTGAGGCTCTGGAACTTGCTTATCAGAACTACTTTATGATAAATCTTTAGTTTGTTATGAAGTGAATGCCTAGCCTTCATTTAGATTTTTTTTTTTTAATTCTTTTTCTGGTCTCTTATTCACATGAAGTTATCACAGAGCAGAGCTCATCTACGAAAGGTTTTAGCACATTTCCCAGAGACACCTAGGTCTTCACTTTGGCATCTCTAGCTCCCTGACTAAGCATGTGAACTGGACTTTACTATTCTCCCATTGCGGTGTCTGAGCATCTCCTTCTAAGTGCTCTTCAACAGAAATATGTTCTCCACCATGCCCCTTGGAAGAGTTCCATCTTCCTTAAAGGTTTTTTCTTTTGCTGCCTAAATAGTATTTATAAGCATGTGGACAAAATAAGAGTTTTTAAGAATAGTAAATCAAACTGAATTCCATCTCTCCTAGCCAAATCAAGGGGTTCTTTTCCCATTAAGAAGCAATGCAGTGTGTTAGTTTAAGGGTGTGGCTTCTGCAACCACAGTGCCCAAGTTCAAACCCCCAGTTTTACCACTTACCAGCTAGTAAGCAGAACCAAGTTACTTAGTGATCTATGCCTTAGTTCTCTCATCTGTAGAAAGGGAATATTAAGACTATCTCTTAGGATTGATAAGTAGGATTAAAACATTCAGAGTGATGAGAACAGTACCCAGTACATGGTGAGTGCCCAGTAAGAGTGAGTCATAATTGTTATACACTGTTGTCTTTCAAAGGTAGATTTCTACAAACTTTGCAAGTTACAAGTATCTGGAATATACGGAGTATTAAAATTTCTGCAATTGACAGTCCTAGAGTTTCATTTAAAAATGTATGTTGCCAGTGAGTGAATGGGTGAGCTAGGCCCATTGAATTTCATAGGTTTGATTGTTTTATTCTGGAAGTTTGGTGAAGTCAAGAAGAGGGAAACAAGTCTGGCACTAAGTTCTTGGAAACTACAGCATCATTGTTTGAAGTTAACGCATAATGACCCAATATTTTCATTAAAAAAAAAACAAAAAGGGCGCCTGGGTGGCTCAGTGGGTTAAAGCCTCTGCCTTCAGCTTGGGTCATGATCCCAGGGTCCTGGAGTCCAGCCCCATATCAGGCTCTCTGCTCAGCAGGGAGCCTGCTTCCTCCTCTCCTTCTCTCTCTGCCTACTTGTGATCTCTATCTGTCAAATAAATAAATAAAATCTTTTTTTTTTTTTTTTTTAAAGTAACAGCAGAAAATAAGCTAGGGGAAGTGGTTTCCATTATTTCCTGAACTTGGGCAATCTGGCTACCCTGCATGCCTTCTCCACTTAGATGCTTCATTGAGTAGGACTGACAATTGACTTTCCTTATTCCAGTTTTCTTTGCTCTACCAAGATCACGCTTGAAGCTCCTCAAGCCATAATGGGATACAGCATATCATTTTCAGTTGTGGTCGTTAAAGTGCCTGTGCTAAAATACCTAAATGCGGGAATCATTTCTGAATGAATTTATATTTTCTCTTATATTCTTACTTTCCTGCTCCTCTAGGTTGTGAAACAGCAATTTTATTCCCAATGCGTTCCAAGAAGATTTTTGGAAGCGTGCATCCAGTGACACCGATGAAGCTTGAGTCCTTTAGTGCCTGCATTTGGGTCAAAGCCACAGATGTATTAAACAAAACCATCCTGTTTTCCTATGGCACAAAGAGAAACCCATATGAGATCCAGCTGTACCTCAGCTATCAGTCCATAGTGTTTGTGGTGGGTGGAGAGGAGAACACACTGATTGCTAATACCGTGATTTCCCTGGGAAAGTGGACCCATCTGTGCAGCACCTGGAATTCTGAGAAAGGGCGCACATCCTTGTGGGTAAACGGTGAGCTGATGGCTACCACAGTCAAGATGGCCACAGGTCACATTGTTCCTGAGGGAGGAATCCTGCAAATTGGCCAAGAAAAGAACGGCTGCTGTGTGGGTGGTGGCTTTGATGAAACACTGGCCTTTTCTGGAAGACTCACAGGCTTCAATATCTGGAACCGTGTTCTCAGCAATGAAGAGATAAGAGAGACCAGTGGAGCAGAGTCTTGTCACATCCGGGGAAATGTTGTTGGGTGGGGAGTCACAGAGATTCAGCCACATGGAGGTGCTCAGTATATCTTGTAAGTGTTGTGAAACTCTACTTGAAGCCAAAGAAAGAAACTCACATTTTAAACATATGCCAGTTGGGACGGTCTAAAAACCTCAGTGCATATTAAGAACACTTTAGACTAATGAAGGGGAGAGTTGAGATCAATATTTATCTTGGCAAAATACTGAATAAACAGTTGAAGAGAAGACATTGGAGAATGCTTTTGGGGATACTGTTACTAGATTTTATGCCATGGTGCTTTGAGATTAATGCTGTGTCTTTGTCAGATAAACTCTCAAATAATTAAAAGGACTGTATTGTTGAAAAGAAGGACAATTGTTTTACTTTTCTTTGGTTAATTTTGTTTTGGCCAGAGATAACTTTTATATCGGGAGAAAAATAAAATAACATTTGCTGTCCATTGTTCATTGTTCTTGGTATGTACCTTATTATAAAAAAATGATAAAAACATATTTATACTACAATGTGACTTAACAAATGCAAATGTAGTTTATGTGTTATCAAATGTCTCTTTTTTGAGAAGATAGTTATATAAGTTATATTGTAAAATGGTTTTGTATTAATTTTATTAAGACTATTTTTGTAAAACTCTACTGTAAATAAAATATTTTATAAAACTACTTCATGTCATGTAATTATAAATTTAAAAGATGCTTTGGAGCAAAACCACACTCTTAAAGTAGGAACTAGTTTTCAGATACTAATCTATTGTGTAAATAGTAATAATATTGTTAGAAACAAACTATAGAGTTGATTTAAGCTTTGGCTTCCTATAAATCATGAGCAAGAAATCTGATCTTGGCTAAGTCAATTCATCTCTCTGGGTTTTAGTTTTATCAACTGAAAAATCAAGGAATTGAGGAGATATTGATCTGTAGGTCCCAATTTGATGTTTCTATGACCGTATGCAACATTCTGTCATATGTAATACAGAAACAAAATATCAGAGTTCCCCAAATATACATGACCAGGATTGTTCCTGGGAAGATCTAAGAATTTGGAAAAACCACTCCTGCCCTCAAAAAATACCCATTCTCTTACTCATGCCTGAAGGAGAGACCAGTCAAGATCCTTCAGCCTAGAGATGGGGAAGTACCTCTCAACCACACTACAGTTCTCTCCTGTCAAGGCTAGGCAGGTGTAATAGAAGACCGCTGCTTCTGAAAGTCAGCAGCAAATGTGGTAGAGCCACACTGATGATGAGTCTGCCTAACAATAGGGCCAGATAATCTCTGGTTTGTGAGGTTTGGAGAACAAGGCCAGGAGCAGTTATCAAACCACATTTTATAACTAGCTAGTTGACAAGTTACTTAACTCTCCTGGGTCTTCTCAGTAAAAGAAGCAACTTGGTCTTTCAGTGCCTTTAGCAATAAAATGTCATGAATCTAGAAATCTTTGAGGATGCTGATGACATCAGTAGAGCTTGATCCCATTTATGAGGTCCACAAAATCAGAATGATTGATCTCTAAAAAGAGTGTTCACAGTTATGAGGTCATAGGCCAGTCACTGGCCCATGGAGATTACATGATTCAAGGTTGTCCTTGAAGGGCCATAGGTAAGTCCTTGTTTAGCCTTTATCTCTATGACCTGAATGTTTAAGTGGAAGGTGAAACACTGGACCCAATGTAAGCTGAGAGTTCGGCATGATTTCAATTTCCCCATCTCAGCACAAATTAGATTGGTTCAAAAGATCTAATATGATGCAGGCCAAAATACATGCAAACTCATAGGTTGACAGTTAAACATAAGGGCCTTTTAAATTTTTCTATGGGAATTACACATTTAAGGTAAAGAAGCAGCAAGTTGAAGAAAAGGAATTCTTGGGTTACTAAAGTAGAAATTTCATCTACTACAGCAGTAAATACAGATAAGTGTTTCAAGGGACTTCTGATTGTTTCCTCATACCTATTTTCTCTCTTTTCCAAAGGAAGAAAATTCTGGTTTCAGTGGTTGTTATGCCCACTCAGAGCGAAGTCTAGATTTTCTAGCATCAGTTGCAGCTGTGTGTGGCCAGATGACTAATTGCTGGCTGATGTTGAAATACTGAACATGATTCCCTTTCCCTTCCACTTGACTGGAATATGGTTGTGATGGCAGGAGTTTCAGCAACCATCTGAGATCACAAAATTCGGTGCAGCAAT
Source organism: Mustela nigripes (assembly GCF_022355385.1). Lineage (NCBI taxonomy): Eukaryota > Metazoa > Chordata > Mammalia > Carnivora > Mustelidae > Mustela > Mustela nigripes. The sequence goes on along the minus strand of NC_081558.1, from coordinate 137,029,485 downwards.
ACAGAAGAAGCTTGGCTCTCCCGTGTTGTGAAGATGTTGCTAGTCCTGGGCTGCCTGTTCCTGCACTTCTCTAATATGAAGAAAACCATACTTTTGTTGTTTTAAATCCACTACTGTTTGACCACCTAATCTGATCCAAGAGGACAATTTTTTTTAAAAAATCGAAAAGACCACACACACTTTATTTCCTCAAAACATTCATAGACTATACTCAGAAAGTCTATTTCCCAAATTCTCAGGAAGTTGGCTCTCTGGCTTTTTTTTTTTTTCTCTAATATGATTTATTGAGTTTCAAATACAGAGTGTCAGCAAAAGGAAGAAGTAAGAAATGTGTAAAACTGAAGATAAATTTTCTAAAAAAAAAAAAAAAAATCAGTATTCTGGTTTAGTTTGTCACATTGGCTAAGAGTTTCATTCACCAGAATGGTTATTAGGGGCATCATTATATCCTGGCATTATAAAGTAATTGTGTAAGATGACTCAAGTTATTAGGAGGAAAAAATGCATTATATATATAAAATACAAAATATTAGGTATGTGTGTGCTAAAGTCACCAGCTGTTCTGGCTTGCCTGCTATTGTCCTAGCTTCAGCACTGAGAGTCCTGTGTCCCAGAAAACCCTTCAGTTCTTGGCAAATTGTGACAGTTTGTCACATTGTCACTCTAGTATGTACATCTGTATGTCAACAAAGCAATATTTTGGCAGAGGTATATATGAATATATGAACAAAATAGAGTTAATATATTTTCCTTGTCTATTACAATGTAAATTGGCTTTTAGTGAAATGTTAATTCCTTTAAAATATATTCAGAAGATTTTACTCCTAAGTATATATTATAGAATTTAAGGTTTGGTATTTACAATTATTTAGTTAACTTCACTTGAACAATTATATTTTCAAACAGAAGAAATCATCATTGATTTTTACTTTTTTTCATTAAATTTTATATTAGGAAGCTCTTCTTTGAGAAACTTACTAAGGCCAAATGTTTCCAGAACTCTCTTCTAGCCACTTAATAAATAGCACTCAAAAAGTTAAAAATCTTGGTCAAAGTAATTATAAACATTCACATCTATATTCATAGATTCAATGAACTGGAAAACTGAAATTACTGATGCTTGCATTCAGTTATAAATCCAGACTGTGGAAGAAAGTGCGCTGGTCTTAGGCTCAGAAATTCACCATTTGATTCCTAGAACACCAATACCTCCCAAACAGAAGAAGCTGGGCCTTCCAACTAGTCTTTATGGGTCTCACATTAACCAAGAAATTAGGGATAACAGGACTTGCCTTCCCTTGCTGAAGGATTTTATGAAAATGACAAAAACTGATAATACATCTAAGTGTACTTTCTGAACCATAAAATAATATTTGAAATAAAATTTGTCTTTAAAAAAGAAGTTTTTCCAAAGTGCGCCCAGTGCATTAAAGAAAAAAGGAGTAAGCATGCAAAAATAACAAATAAGCGAATATAAAGATTTCCTTATATTGTGGCTAAGTCATTCTCAGCAGGTCTGCCCGGGGATGCGCCTCTCCGTGCAGGCCTTCTTTTACTTCACAGCAACATCTGCTGGTGGAGTCAAGAAGGTGCAAACTCCGGAGTGCAACTATCCCAGACTTTGTTAACAATTCAGAAGAGGTCCTCTTCTGTTTCAAGATGTGTCTTTCTTGATCCACATTTGGGTTGGCTTTTTAGAGCATCATTTTTAGTATTTCCCTACGTGTATTATTATTCAGTTTGAATCTTCTTAATAAGATTGCTTCATAGTCTGTTTCCTAGAAATTGAATTAATAAATTCTTTCTCAACAACTTGCAATACGCTGAACTTAAAACTTTGTTCCTTAAGAATAATCATATCATGAATCTTTAATGGCTATATATGTCCCCAGGGAGTATAAAACTCCACAGATAAATTTGGTTCTGCCTTTAATATTGTAATATGGACCTGGTACATGGCAGATGCTCAATTTGGTTTGACAATGACAATGGTGTTGATTATGATAATGATGATGATAAGAAACATCATAACCATTGATGAACTACGTGCCCAGCATTGTGCAAGTGTAACTGCTTTATCCACTTACGCCTCACCTCACCCTATGTGGTACGTATTATTTTACTACCATAATAAATGAGAGGTTAATTTTCTATCTCTATTTTCTGAGACAGCTCACCCGTCAGTGGTTTGAATTTTGTCTCACATAGAGAAAGAAATGAGGTGAATTTATCATAATTAACTAGACAGTCTCTTCTAGACTTTTGCCAGTAAGTCAGAAAGGAATTTGGACTCTTGCTGAGACAATATTACATTTTGTTTCCAAAGACTTTCTACTTAAGTTTCCAATCATTTGAGGTCATCTTGTGATCTGTGCCAGAGGACCTTATAAAAGGCATACTGACAGAGAGGCATGTTTCCTTATTATGACCACTGATTCAGAAACGTAGGGGAAGAGACTTTTAGTTTTGATAGGAGTGATGTGCATTGCATCACAGAGTTCCAAATCAAAATTTGGAAAGGGTTTCCCGGTAAGTCCTCAAATAATCCCTTACAGTTAGAGATACCCTCTCCAAAAAAACTGCCAGCTTTTGGGGTAAAAGACACACTCAATTATGTTGCATTAAGCACTGGTCCCGCTTTTATATGCCGACACTGGGCATGTTTTACAATGCATCCACATGGCAAAGAACAAGTCTGGAGAATTATTCAGGAATACTGAAAAATGACTCCCACTCTGAAAAGGTGGTGATGCCACAAAATATTAAATTACTTCTGATATTATTTAAGTGGAAAACAAATATATTACCTAAGTGATATCCTTGTTTTTTTTTTACTTTTACTTTTTTATTTTTTATAAACATATATTTTTATTTTTTAATTCAAGGGGAAGAATTTAATTTTTGCCATTAAGTATGATTCTAGTTGTAGGTTTTTGTAGATTATACTTTATTAGATTAAGCATGTTCCTCTTCTATTGCTAGTTTGTGGAGAAGTTTCTTTTTTTGTCATGAACAGGCTTTGAATTTTACAAAACAATACCTATATACCTATGCATATAGGTATACAGGTGTGTGTGTGTATATATATATAATTCTCTTATATATACTATTATAGACATAATACACATAATACATACATATACATACATAATATCCCCTTAATCAGTTTCTGGAAGTTCTTCAAAATTCCTAGTTTTCAAAAAGCTCTTTTATTTATTTGAGAGAGAGACAGAACATGTGCACATAAGCAGGGAGAGGGACAGAGAGAGAGGAAGAAGCAGAATTCCCCACTGAGTAGGAAGCCCCAGGTGAGCTTGATCCCAGGTCCCCAGGATCATGACCAAAGGCATAGCTGCACCACCCAGGCACCCCATCGAAAAACTTCTTTTCCATGCATGGGTACTGAATTTATGGGCTGCTCTTATTGATCGGATGACTTTTTGACCTGTTAGTCTGTTACTGGGGGGAATTACATTTTGAATATTAAGACATGCTGGCATTCTTAAGATAAACTCAACTGAATCATTATGAATTTTATAAAATGAGGATAACAAAGGTTCTTCCCTCATAAGATATTGGGAGAATTACCTGACTTAAAAGACCAGAAAATGCCCCTGGGGATAAAAATACATTATATGTTTATAAAAAATAAAAAATTAAAAATTAAAAAAAAAGACCAGAAAATGATACACAGAAAGCACTCAGAAATGTAAACTATTATTTTCCTTAAGCATGGCTGGAGTCATTTTGATTTGTGATTTATGCAACTATGTTGATAATTAAGATGGGCCTGATTTTCCTTTCTTATATAGTCTTATTCTAGTTTTTTTTTTTTAAGATTTTATTTATTTATTTGACGGAGAGAGATCACAAGTAGGCAGAGAGACAGGTAGAGAGAGAGAGAGGGAAGCAGGCTCCCCACTGAGCAGAGAGCCCAATGTGGGACTCGACCCCAGGACCCTGAGATCATGACCTGAGCCGAAGGCAGTGGCTTAACCCACTGAGCCACCCAGGTACCCTGTCTTATTCTAGTTTTGATATCACATGTATACTAGCCTCACAGAATTAGTTGGAGAATGTTTTTTAATTATCTGAAAAAGTTTAGCCAAGCCTGTAATTATTATTTACATGTTTGTTCTAATTGATCTATAAAATTGGGGATGATTTAAAAATGCTGATATAATTGTCTTATTTGTTATAGGCATATTCAGGTTTTCTAACCCCTTAGTTCTTAAGTATGCACCAAGGCAGTATTGCTTGTGCCTTTGATCTTTTCTCCAAATGGAAGGACTTTTCACAGTTACTTTCTCACTGGGAGAATTGCAGAATATAAAACAGACAAATGGAGCCTAAGCAATTTAAATAAAATCAATTTCTATTTACATTTAATATAAAAGTCAATATTATTACTTATATATAATTACTAATAATGAAAAGTAGTAAAAATCATCTTGGAATTATTGAAATATTTGCCTTCAAGGAGAGATACATAAGCTTATCTGACAGCCTCCCATGATTGACTTACAAGCATAAAGGAGGCATTTCATTTTGAATCAGAGATAGATCGGTATAAAACAAACGAAAAATAAAACCAGTGGAGTAATACCAACTAAGCATAAGAAGCAGTCACCACTGGCATACCACAAGTCTTGCCTGGCTCCATCTGATCTACTTTTTCATTAGTGTTTTAAAATGAAGGGAGAGTGGTTCTATTCATAAAATTTCCAGATGCCAAGAACCTGGGAAGAACTGCAGATACCTTGAGTTGGAAGAATCATTATCCAGTAATGTCTTGTTATGCCAAAGCAGTGGGTTGACTCTCTAACAAAGAAAGTATAAAAGGAGAAAAGTAAATACATAAAGCTGTTTGTTGGTATCCAGCATTCATTTTAGCCATTGCTGGCAACAGCCCTGGATTTGGTCCAGTACCCCATTCATGTGGTACTGCAGTTGACCCCCATCTCCTGCTTTGACGGTGGTTCATTACCCAAGCCTGGTCACCTGAAATATTGTATTCCCTGACAATAATGATGGATTGGTTCAGAAATGAGCATGTGACACATGTCAGGTCAAACAGATACGAGACTGAATGTGGAGTTTCTTTTGCTTAATTGGTATTCATGATGATGTGAGTTGGAAGCTGCAGAGGGTCATAGCATAGAGCATGAAAATCCAATCCAAAGAAAGCAGAGCTGAGTAATGACTCTTGGGACTGCCATTGAGCCCTGAACCAAGCCATGTGGAAAGTCTGATACACTTATGCACTTATCAGTCTTGTATTTTGATAAGAAGTTCTTCTTCCTTCCCCTCCTCTCTTTCATTCCTTTTCTTCTTACCCTCTCCCCCCCTTTTTTCTTTTCTTTCTCATCTTCATTATCACCATCATTGTCATCATCATCAAGTTATTTTTATCTGGGGTTTCTATTACTTAAAATACTATTAACTAGTAACACGGGACAATAATAGGAATTTTGTTGTGCAGTTCTTCTGGGGATTAAATGATATAATCCTATAATCCATATAAAGTGCTTAATACAGTATTTGACATAACAAAAGCATGAGATAAATTTTTGCCATTGTAGTTATAATTGTTATTATAATCATTGTTATCATTGAGAAGATGACCATTTGGTGTGGATTTAAGTATTGCTTGTGTACTTCAGTTAAACTATGTTTAATGTCCCAACATAAGATTCTATAATTTTTAAATTCTAGTCTTATTAAAAAAAAAAGGATCAAATCAAGAAACTGCAACAGTTCAGCATTTTCTATAGAAATAGAAAAATGGGAGACTGCAGATTAAAGTAATATAAGTTAAGGAGGAAGACCTAGAGAGGAAAAAAACTATAGGTAAAGAAAAAAAGAAATCCTAATGATGGCTTCTAAAGCTAATTGCAGGGAATATATGACATATGTGCAGAGCAGAAAATTTACTGAGAGAGAGTAAGACCCCCTCTACTTTGCCGGTCTAAGTTTGATGGCCTCATGTGAACCATTACAGAGTTTTATAGACACATTAGTCTTAAAAATCTAAGCCCTAAAATATGTAGTCACAACTTCTTTTAGTCAAATTATCATTTCTTTTATGGTAATTTTTATAGTGCCAGATCAAATAAACCAAATCATCTGTTTATTTCAAATGCTTGCAGTGAATTCAGAAAGTGCATTTTGTGTTTCAAAAGATTTCTTGGTCATTGAAAGTGCATTTCAAAAAAAGAAAAAAGAAACAAATACATGAGTAAGTTGTTGGCAGCTGCAAAGAAACAATTCATTTCTGTGTTGTTGTTGTTGTTGTTGTTGTTTTCAATAAATCTGTTAGTTACAAGTCTAACTATCAAGGTTTTAAAATTGTGGTGTATATATGTGTTTGTAATATCATACAAAATCTGTTCCAAATACATAGCCAAGATGTTGAAAAAAGTGTAACTGCTTTTCTGGACTTTTAGAAAATTTATTATCATGATTAAAAATTAAATTAGCAATTCAATCCTGTAGCCAAAGAAAATGGGAAATGAATGATACTGACTAGTAATATCAATGACAGATCTTTAGAGGGGAACACAGGTAGAGTGATGAATTTCCCAGTGTCATGGCTGGGGTTCAGACATATCTGGGCATCCAGTAGACCACAGGGTGGGGGGCTGGTCAGATGTTCTGGAGAGGCCAGTGCTAAGAACTCTATGTGTCTGATACAATGTCTGATACAATGTCTGATACAATGAAACAAACCTTAGTCCTTGGTGGGCCATAGTTATTTTGAGAACTGGGTGACTGATTTGTTGCTAGCCTGACTCTTAGCTGGATAGGTGAGCCCACAAAAGAGAGAGAACATTTTAGAACAGAAGGATACATTTTACTGCAAACTTGGGAACAAGTTGGTATTGAGAGCTAAGCAACCCCACTCTGGAGCGTATCAAAGTGTAACACCAAGGAAGGAGACAGGTGCCCCCCCCCCCACTTCCCCCCATCCTGCCTCAGGCTGCCACATGAAATGAGTGTACTGAGGACGGGTGGATCCTGAAGCTTCAGGGGTAGCAGCCACAGAGTTTGCTGGGCTTCGGGTGGTGTAAGTGGACACCACCATAAGCCATGCCAGGAAGCATGGAGACGATAACAGCATGGGTTTATGGACTGGTCTGGATACCCAGAAAGAGCATTTGTGGGACACCCTTTGAAACTCTAAGAAATACTTGGTCTGGGAGAGTTGACATTCAACTTGAGCACCTGGGGTATGTGGCAGTAAAATCTGGGTCAGGATACTCATGGACCTCATACTTTCTTGTTAATGGGAACTAGGGACATTGGGCACATATCACATAACACCATATACTGTTCTCTGACCCCAAATAAAAAAATATTAGAAGAAAAAAAAAAACATGGTTTCTGATAGATCTGAAGCCAAAGGAGGGGGAAAAATAAAAACAGTAAGACAAAGGGAATATTTTGATTGGACTAACTTGATCTCTTTCATGAAAATGTGAAACAATTAATAGAGATGTCCTGATCTGATTTTTTTACAGTAAATTTAACTAACACAATTACAAATTATTCCCAAATCTTGTTCACATTTAAGAAGTCTTCACCTGTTCTCTTCTGTGTTTTATCTAACATTTCTTGCTTTTGGAAACCAAAGGCAGAAGTGGTTTTCCACCTCCCACTGAGAATAATGGACACATTCCACGCAGTGCAGACAGGTAGGTTCTCCACAAATGGTAGCTGGACAAGGTAATCAGAAGCATGGTAAACACCATTCTCCAAATTGACAGACGCAGAGTTGGAAGAGAGAGAGCTTACAACTCTCCTATGAGTTCAAATAATTCATCTCTTCAGTAAAGATGAGAGACATGGACTCAGCCAGCCCAAGAAACCTCACCCCTGTTCACCAGTCAACTAGTGGCACAGCAGAGGATCGAACATACCTCTCAATATTCTAGGCCCCCCTTTCCACCAATCATTAAAATGGTTCATGAAAATACTTTAAAACCACTCCTAAAAAACATCCCCAAGCTCAGCCATTGTATCATACCTTGGAGTATGCTCTTTACTATAACGTCTGTGTGATTAGCCAGGAGATCTGCCTTGGTGATCGCAGCCAGGGACAGGTAGTTGGACATATTTCTGCATAGTTCCTTGTTGCTTCTGTGGAGGAATTTCACTGCAATGGGAATGGCTAATGCCATCACAGGGGGCCGGTTGTAATTCTGAGGAAACATAAGAAAGCAACAAATAATAAGTCGTTCATTATTTATCATCCAAAAGATATTTATTGAGCTAATCTCCAGAATGCAGCTGTGAAAACACGGGCCCCACCCTGTTTTCATTATATAGGGGCCTCTGGGGATTCTTGTCCTTGCTGGGGAGACTTGGAGGCAAACAGGCAGTGAATAGGCTGATGAGGGCACAGACAGGCAAGTGCAGGATGCTGAGGGAACAAAGAAGAAATACAGAACCCAGTCCTGGAGGGTGTCCAAAAGCTTTCTGGAGGGAGTGATGTCTTAGCTGGACCTGGTGGATGAAGAGGAGATGGCTCCATGATGGCAAGGAAAGGGGTAGACAGAAGAGGTGATAGAGAGCAGGCACCACTGGAACTGTGAATAGTTTTGCACAGTGGGAGTGCGGTACCTGTGAGAAGGCTGGAGTAGGGAATTGAGCACAGGGACAGGAGAAGTGAAAGGGGCATGATTTAGAAAGATCTGGCATTCCATGACAAGGAATTTGGAATTGATCCTTAAGGTGATCAGGAATCATTGATGACAAAAGTAACTCCTCAGATTTATATTTAACAACCTAAGGAATGTTGAACAAGGTGCCTTCTGACTGTATCTTAAAAACTCAGTCAGTGAGATTCAGAAGAAAAAAGTGAATGAATATAAGACTAAAAACTAAAGAAATGCTGACTCCTAAAATGATTCTCTTTTTGTTTTACTTTATGATTGGCCATCAATATCCTTACATATAAAATAGTGTCATCAACATTTAATCACCTAATTAGGGAATAGTTAAAAATATAAATTATTTCCTTAAAAATGAATGGTTAGGGATGCCTGGGTGGCTCAGTGGGTTGAGTGTCCGCCTTCAGCTCAGATCATGATCTCAGGGTCCTGGAATTGAGTCCTGTGTCAGGCTCCTTGTTTAGTGGGGAGCCTGCTTCTCCCTCTGCCTGCCACTACTTCAGCTTGTGCTCTCTCTCTCTCTCTCTCTCTCTCTCTGACAATTAAATAAATATATATATATTTTAAAGAATTTTTCTTCACTGCCATCAACTATTCTGACCATCAACCCCATCCTTTAGCCTATTAGGCAAAGGCTGCACACTGTACACTATGTTTGACTTCATATTATTATATTAGAAATAAAAGGCAGTTATTTTTCTGTAACCATTCATGTGAAAAGTGCTTATATCTTTCCAGCTGTGAATTACTCCCTCTAATACCACCCACAATTCTAGGTTTGGGGTAGGCGTTCAATAAACATCTGAGAAACTGAGTAACCAATGAAGAAAATATAAATATATTGTGATAGCTGTCATCCGGAACAGAATGTGACAGAAAGGGAGGCACGGAGGTGGGGGGCCCATTTGCTCCTATGTCTCTTGTTCATATTGCTGCCAGCAATGGCTGAGTATGGGTCTGAACCTCCAATGTCATCCATTTTCTGGACATTTTCTACCCTGACTGGGCAGGTGAGTTGTTACACACCTGTTAGCCAATTCCTACTTCTATGGCCAAGGTGCCATGATACTTTTTTTTTTTTAATTAACACATAATGTATTAATTTCTTCAGGGGTACAGGTCTGTGATTCATCAGTCTTACACAATTCACAGCACTCACCATAGCACATACTCTCCCCAATATCTATAACCCAGCCACCCTATCCCTCCGTGCCACAACCCCAGCAACCCTCAGTTTGTTTCCTGAGATTAAGAGTCTCTTATGACTTGTCTCCTTCTCTGGTTTCATCTTGTTTCATTTTTCCCTCCCTTCCCTTATGATCGTTTGTCTTGTTTCTCAAATTCCTCCTATCAGTGAGATCATATGATAATTGTCTTTCTCTGACTGGCTTATTTCGCTTAGCATAATACCCTCTAGTTCCATCCACATCAGTGCAAACAGCAAGATTTCATTTTTGTTGGCTGCATAGTATTCCATTGTGTGTGTATGTATGTATATATATATATATATATATATATACCACATCTTCTTTACCCATTCAGCCATGATACTTCTTTCTAATGGGGGCATTTGCACCTTTGGCTTCAGGGGTCATCAAACAACTTAGACATTGACCAAGCAGAGAATCACATTTCATTTGTCCAGATGATAGGTTCAAGAATGGGAAAGTTACCCAATTACAGTTAAGGAGTCATTAAAGGGCTCTGTGAAAGAGATTCTCTCTTCTACTCAATCCAAAGTGTTGAGCATGGAAGACCGAGAGTAGCTACTGCCAGATTGTGACCTCAGTAGGAGAGACTCTGTATGAGATACAAGGCAATATGCTTCTGAGAGACATGTTGAGAGACAATAGGTCCTGGTGGCATCATTTGTGCCCTATGCATTAGGCTGTGTTGAGGCCAATATTTGTCCCCAATTTTCCTAAGTGAGTCAGTTAACTCTTTTGTGCTTGAGCTTTTTCCCTCTCCTGGTCCCTAGAAACAAAAACAGACCAACAAAGCCTTAATCCATTTCTGTAGTTCCACCCATTTTCCAGATTCAAGGGTCAATCTGACTCCTGAGCAGAGAAAGTCAGTATTCAAAAACCTAACCTGGTATCTCACGGTTAAGTCAACCATCTTGCAAGTTCTGACCCTATCCATTTGTAACAAACCCTGTGCTTCTGTAGCTGTTCCACTCACTAGGTTTCGGTCCTATCCTTCTTAGAGTTCCTCATGGCGTCTAACTATTGGGACCGTGGCTTACAGCCAGACTTCTCTGATACCAGGCTTTGACTTTATCTTGAGTATTTCCTCTCCTGGTGAATTTAATTGGGCCTGATTGGACTGGACCATTACTGATGTGATGAGCTGTGAGGCCTCCCTGGGAGGCTGGCTGCTCCCTGCCTTTCAGCTTTAGAAGTCTGAGTGTGTGCTTAGTCAGGCCAGACAGAATTGTTTGGATCCACTGATGCTAACTCACACCAAGGGATTTCCAAAAGCCTGGTGCATAATCAGGCATGCCAGTTTACTCGTCTACAGTGAGGGTCTTTCCTAGGTCAGACTCTTTCACATTATGAGGATATCAGGAACCAGATTACTAACCAGAATGCTCACTGATGGGCACAAAATCAGATAAGAGCAGAGAGAGATCCTGAGGGTTATGTCATCCTGCCACGGTGAAACCCGACTCAAATAACAATCCTACCCCATAACCAAATCCCCATCTCTAGTGACTGACTGGAACTTTCCTATCCATGAGATTCAGTCTCTACCCACTGCCTCCAAACACACACACAAAACAGTACTGGGTAATTGTGCTAACTATGCCATAATAATGACCCCCCACTGAGCATCCTCCTTTTTGTTGACATATTCTTCACAGTATGTTTAGGAAGTGGTGTTGTTTAGCAAGGCCAATTGATTTGTTCTATTTCTCTTTATAATCTTATTCTAGCCCTGCTCCCTTGAGGTAGTACTTAAGTTACCTCAATTATAGCATTTGGGTATTCCCCAAACCCTTCAGTCTCACCTATACAATTTTTAGGTTGCCCCTACAGACAGCCAATCTTTCCATCATGCATAGATTTTTGCTAGTTTAACTTTGAGATGACACATCTTTATCCCTGCCATGGCTAATCAAAGCCCTGGTTTTGAGAGTGGAACACAATCACACAATTCCTCTCAGAGCTTTCCAACAAAGAACTTTGTGCCCAGGGTTACTTTATCTACTCTGAGCCTTTAGTCAAGGACAGCTTGCAGCTGTCTCCCATTAGAGGAATACATCTCCCATTAGAGGAATACATCTCCAAGCACATTTACCTATAACTTGCTTAGAAACCACAGATGGCAGCATTGGGGAGTATAACTCATGTTCCAGCTAATTGTGAACACAGACTGTGAAAGACCAATGAAAATCAGTACTTGCAGCAACTGATATTTTTAAACGTTGGGGGTGAGCTAATGTTTGCCAGCAACCATGAAAGAACAGGCTGTCCTAACCAATTCCATCATATTCTTCTTACAACTCTAGATGTTCTAGAGAAAAATAGTAGGCAACCGTGAAAGTCTTTGAAGTGTGATTCTAAGTGAAATGTGTAAAATTTTTTAAAAACTGTAATGCCATTGTTTTTTAATAATGACAGTATATTTTAAAAAATGCAGAAGAAAGAAAATGGACCATTTTCTTATACCACACACAAAGATAAACTCAAAATGGATGAAAGCCCTCGACGTGAGAAAGGAATCCATCAAAATCCTAGAGGAGAGCACATGCAGCCACCTCTTTGACATCAGCCACAGCAACTTCTTGCTAGACACACCTCCAAAGGCAAGGGAAATAAAGGCAAAAATTAACTACTGGGCCTTCATGGAGATAAAAAGCTTTTGTACAGCAAAGGAAACAGTTAACAAAACTAAAAGGCAACCTACTGAATGGGAGAACATATTTGCATATGTTTTGTCAGATAAAGGGCTAGTATACAAAATCTATAAAGAACTTAACAAACTCTACACCCAAAAAAATCCAGTCAAGATATGGGCAGAAGACATAAACAAACATTTCTCCAAAGAAGACATCAAAACCACAATGAGATACCACTTTGCACCCATGAGAATGACTAAAATAGGAAACTGAGGAAAACAACAAATGTTTTCTGAGGAAAACAACAAGTGTTGGAGAGGATATAGAGAAAGGGGAACCTTCTTACAGTGTTGATGGGAATGCAAACTGGTGCAGCCACTCTGGAAAACAGTATGGATGTTCTTCAAAAAGTTAAAAATAGAGCTACCCTCTGACCCAGCAATTGCACTACCAGGTATTTATCCAAATATAAATATCCAAAGTATTTATCCAAATACTACCAGGTATTTATTTATGATTTGAAGGGGCACATGCACCCCGATATTTATGGCAGCAATGTCCACAACTGCCAAAGTATGGAAAGAGCCCAGATGTCCATTGACAGATGAATGGATAAAGAAGAAGTTGTGTGTATGTACACACACACACACACACACACACACACACGTATATTACTCAGCCATCAAAAAGGATGAAATCTTACCATTTACAATGACATGAATGGAACTGGAGGGTATAACGCTAAGTGAAATAAGTCAGTCAGAGAGAGACAATTATCATATGATTTCACTCGTATGTGGAATTTAATACACAAAACAGATGAACATAGGGGAAGGGAAGGAAAAAAAAAAAGATCAAAATAAGGAGGCAAACCATAAGAGATGGTGAACTCTAGGAAACAAACTGAGGGTTGCTGGAGGAAATGGGTGGGGATGGGGTAATTGGATGATAGGCATTAAGGAGGGCATGTGATGTAATGAGCATTGGATGTTATATGCAACTGATGAACCACTAAATTCAACCTCTGAAATTAATAAAACTAGATAAATAATAAAAGTCAAATAAAATAAAAGTATAATGTCATAATTAAAAAGCAAAACAAAACTTCAACACACTCAATTTTTCTATTTTCCTCTCACATATGTCATCTGGAAATCTTTCAAATGACAGGAGGAGTAAAACATTAAGCAAAGAGCACATCGCTTGTTTGAACACCAAGGAATTACTACCAAAAGCTTTCAATCTCTAACTAGCATCTAGGCCATTTCTAGTGTATCAAGAAGCCATGGGCACTGATAACAGAAACGGGGTATGAGCAAGGGCCTGGGTGGCCAAGAAGAGGCTAGAAAGACACAGGTCCCATGGACCTAGCAGGTACCATCCAACCTCCTTCTAATGGCTGAGTTTCACTCTCCAGTCATCTCAGGCCCATGAATTTGTTATCTTTAAGATTATTTAGATCACAGAAATGCTAATGGTACACACACAGAGAAAACCCAATGATCACTTGTACAAACAAACCACATTAATAGCAGCTGTTACTACAGAAGCTTACGATGGCCCTTGCCCCTCGGTGCAGATGTGAGCTTATTGGTATGTGTATCATCTTACCTACAACTCAGTGCCCAGTACTCGGGGAACACACTCAGTGAGGTACAGGGTAGATATAAAGACTTGCTCATGGGGACGGTTATTTTTAGCTATAAAAGCAGAACAAAAGGTCTTTGTTCTACGGATGCCAAGAATTATATTTCTTAACTAGATTAGCACCAATTTGAGCTTTTGGTGGAGGTTTTCCTTTTGAAAACATGTGCTTTGGGAACATTTCCCGGAGTTTCAGAATTGAAAAGAATAAAGCGAAGTAAAAGAGATATCTGCCTGAGATGATAGCAACTAAAAAGCTCTTTGGCTCTTGGACTTTGAATTCAACTAAAAGCCATAAAAGAGTAATCTCAAGAAATATTAAGTGTCATTTATTAAAATCACTGTTTTATGGCTTTTCACCCTGCATCACTGATCAGATAATCAAACAAGCAAATTTTGGATTTTTATATAAATTGCTTGGTTCTTAGCAGCATAGGCATATATAAAATCTAAATGGCACATACACCTAAATTTTCCCACTGGATTTTCAGACAGGTAATAAAAGAGTGGGTCTCAGTAACCTGGGAGGTTGTGTCCCAGTCTCCTCCCATTTTTTTTTTTTTTGCCATGGGCTTGTGTGGCATTAACTGAGAGAAAGTACTAGGACTCATTCTAGAGAGAAACATAGCTGTTCTGCAGAATCCAGAGGGCAGCCACATCTCCTGATCTATTCAATCATTCATTCCTTCATTCAATGAATATTATTTTGAGCACTTACTATGTGTTATTTGCTATTCTAGGTGCTAAGATCATCAGTAAAACAGAGCTTCTCTTTTGGGGAGGGGGAAACAAGCAATGAACAATGGCTAAAATAAATACCTAAATGAATAGCTTGTTAGGAAGCACTGAGTGCTATTTTAGAGTATGCCAACAAGAATCGGTACTCATGCCGCATTTCCTGCGTCCCAAATATTTTATGTCTATTATCTAATGACAATGTAATCCTCACAAAAACTCATGAGGCAGCTGCAGCATTTTACAGATGAGGAAAGCAAGGCACCGAAAGGTAGAACTGCCCAAGATCACACTGCAAGTAAATGGTAGAGTTGTAATTGCCTACTGAATAAACTTCTTGGTCAAGGTCACCAATTCTGCCCCCAGGAGCTACAAAGGAAATGCTCTAAAAAATGTCCAAGGCACTTCACATGCAATACCAGCCAGCAACAGACTGTGAATCTTATCCATCATTAACTGAAGAGGAAATTAGAAAATTAAAATGTGGAATCAAGGCGAAGGGATAGTTGGTCCATCTACAAAAAAAAGGAAAAATAAGAGATCCAACTGTGAACATGAAGACTATTGTGATTCTTCTCTCCTGCCTCCAGACAACCCCCTTTAGCTATCTATCCCTTTCTTCATACAGTCATCACCAACACAAGCAGAAATGGAGAAAGAGAGGAGATGCTGAGCTTACTTGGCAACAGCTCTGTAAGCAGTTTGGTTGGTAAAGATGCTCTAACCACCTTAGCTAGTAAAACCAGGCACTGACTCTCAACCTCATCATGGTTGGCCTGTCAGTTCAAGCTAGAATTTCATTCTAGGACCTCAGCTCTGTCAATAATTACAGCCTCCTTGCAGTATTTTTTTTATTTTCTTCAACCCTCCCCAGGTTTGAATGGCTCCTAGAATGCAATGGGCCTTACAGGGAGTATCTTCCCTTTCAGGATTTTTCTAGAAACAAAGAAATAGGCATTGGTCAACTCCACAGAGCAACCTGGTTGGAGGAAGCTATGGTAGGAAATATGTACATCTGTGGCCAGACCACAAATGGAGATTGCTTTTCTAATAAAGGATGGTTCTCACCAGCAGCATGTGGAGCTATGCCCATTTTACAGAAGACAGAACTGAAAGATAAAATAACTTGCCAAGCTCTCATTTATAGAAGACCAAGAACATTTGACTTAAAGGCCCTTAAGCTCCAAATCTCTTTGCTATTCTACCTCTCGCATCTCCTGCAGGAGTTAGAATTTTAGACCAGAAAGGAAGCTAAGAGATCATCTGGTTCATCCTCTGTTTTATCAAGGACAGGTTGTGAGACTTGCTTATGGACATGGGGTAGGCAAAAGAAAGCAGAACTCACAGGTACATATCACACAGGTACTGATTCTGTACAGAAGAATGTATAGAAGGCAAATACTGGAATTTTAAAAACTACTTTAAGGTAAATGTGCCAAGTTCATGAACATAGGGGCCAAGAAAAGAGAGAACAAAATATATAATTACTAATTAAAAGTAGAAAAGGAAGGAGTCACCTGAAGTGGGTTAAAAAAGCAATGTGGGGAGGGGCCCCTGGGTGGCTCAGTGCGTTAAGCCGCTGCCTTCGGCTCAGGTCATGATCTCAGGGTCCTGGGATCGAGTCCCGCATCGGGCTCTCTGCTCACCGGGGAGCCTGCTTCCTCCTCTCTCTGCCTGCCTCTCTGCCTGCCTCTCTGCCTACTTGTGATCTCTCTCTGTCAAATAAATAAAAAATAAAAAAAAAAAATCTAAAAAAGCAATGTGGGGAAAAAAGGAAGGTTCTGTGTGTGGGAACATATTTAGCCTGAAATGATAGTGAAATGGCCAGGAGAAAAAAAAATGAAGTTAAAATGGTCAAGGATGTGGGAAGAACGGGTAGGTCTGTGCTTGATAGTGTGATTCTGGCATTGCTTATCTGACAGAGGTAAATGACTAGAGAAGGAATCACTCTTCCTTTTTTGTTTTGTTATTTTTTTGTTTTTGTGTAAGCTCAAAATGCTAAGTGGTTGGCTTTAAAGTTGATCTACTGTTTTATTTTATTGAAAAAAATAGAGCAGAATATGAGTCATCTGGATTTCTACATGGTTCCCACAAGATCCGAAATTACATGTAGTACAAAATCGTGTTTTCGATATTTACCACAGGCCAAAAATTTTCCCTTAAAATTTGATCAAAGCTACACAGCAAAGCTGCAACCACAGCCTTGACTTCAGATCCTAGGGCTAACTTTCTGGAACCATATCCCCAGGGGTGGCCTGCACAAATGACTGAACTTGGCCAAAAAGCAAGTTTGCCTTTAGGGCTCCCTGCCTTCCATTTTAATACCTTTTGCTTCCTCGGAGGGTGCACAATGAACAGCCTGTGCCCACACTGGCCCTTCAGGCTGGAGTCACCCCTTTCTGTGACTCACTTGTCCCTCTCAACCAAGAGGCTTACTCGGAAGCCCTGTCCACTGTCCCTTCCCAAAATATCCGTGCCTGTGCTTCGGGTCCTGCTCTTGACAACCCTACAGATTCATTTCCTTGGAGTCACTGATCAGCATGAAATTACATTTTTATTTACCCCCATCTTCAACCTCCCCCTTTTCAAAAATTTATTTTACTCTTATGTTAGTCACCATACAGTACTTCATTACTGTTTGATGTAGCCCTCCATGATTCATCGTTTGTGTATGCCCCTTTCTTAAGTAGGAGATCTAATGTCTTTGCCCAGAATGAACCATCCCCCTTATGTTTAAAATTGGGGCTTTTTGAAGGGCAGCCTGCTTAAAACTCTTTGACCTTGATCTCAGGGCACAAATCTGGACTTCTGTACAAGCTTGGAATCTTCTGTCTGCTTGAAATGTCCTCTTGCTCTATATATCCTACCTGCTGAAATCATTGCTCATGGTTCATAACCCTTTTCAAATGTGGTCTCCACCCAGAAAGACCTCCTGACTCTCTAGAACTGTGCTGACACAGGAACCACGACCCATGGGAAGCAACTGAGCACATGAAATGTGATCGCTTCAAAGTAACATGTGCTAAAACACACACCAGATTTATAAGACTTGTATACAACAAAAGTATAATATCTCCTTTTACATCATGCATTGAAATAATTTTTTGGATATACTAGGTTAAGGAAAATATATTATCAAATGTATTTCATCAGTTCTTTTTCTTTTTAATGTGAAATTTTGAAAATTTGAAAATTTGAAATTACAATGTGGCTTTTATGTTTCAAATTACAAAATTTGAAATTATATATGTGGCTTAGGTTTATAGATTACCTTCCATTTCTATTGGATAGCACCGCTCTAGAGTCCAAACCAATAGTTTTGAAATCACAGTAGGAGCTGGGGAATATGGATAATTTGTGAATTTCTGTCTGATGTCTGTGGAAAGGCATTTTGGAGTAAGATAATCTATGTCTCTGATGAACATCAATAACATATTTAAGATAATCAGTGAAGAACAGATGTATTAGGTCTTTGCAGCATTGATCTTTCACTAACTTTGACGAAATCCCCATTTCCTTCCCTCCTATCCTTAACCCTGGGGACAAAGAAAAAACAGAGTGACAGAGTATGTAGAATCATTTTTTTTTTTTTTCAGTAGACCATTGTCTGGTCTAGACAGACAAAATGGAATATGGTCCACTTCAGTATAGACAGCTGTGAAGAGGAAGGGGAGGGGGAGAAGGGGAGGAGAAGGGGAGAGGGGAAGTTGGAGGGGGGTGGGGGTGGAGAGAAAGGAGGAGGGGGAGGAAGAAGAGGAAGAAGGAAAGAAGAAAGGAGGCTAATATTAGATGTCACATGCAGTGCTAAACACTCCCACATAATCAGAATTTCCTAAACTGGGCTCAGAAACCATAGTCTTGAGGGGTATTCATAAATGTTGTGTTGGGGACAGGGAGGGAAAAGGAAGTTTCCTGACATACCAGAATCAACAACACTGTACTAAACAAAATTAATGAGATTTCTTAATTGCAGGACTTTTCAGAGCCTTTAATATACTATGAAACATATGACAGCCCAAAAGAGAAAAATTGAATTTAGTGTTTCCAAACTTACTTGACCACTGAATCCTCTTTTGAAAAACACATATCAACAGCACCAACATTTACTGGTTGGTAAAATTTGTCCTAGGCAATGTCATCTCATCTGTATTTTAAGGCAAGAAACTGTGGCTTAGGAAGTTAAGTGACTCCCTACCATTTCAATCATATAATTGGTTTTTGGCTGAGCCCAAATTCCAAATTCATGTTTATACCAGAGAAAGGATTTTTTTTTTTTTTTTTTAAGTAGGCCCCATGTCCAACTTGGGGCTCAAAGTCATGATCCCGAGATCAAGTTGCACGTTCTACCAACTGAGCCAGCTGGGCACAGTTAGAATAGGCAAATATTATCATCGCAGAAAATTCACAATACATATAGTGGTACATGTAAAAATGATTAAATCACTTCTCTCCACATATTCTAAGTTCATGGTCCCTCAGTTCAGACCCCACCCCTTCTTGGTCAGCTTGGATAAAAGAGGTCTTTTTGTTCTGAATTTTCATCATTTGGATCTTGGCATACATTAATTTTAAGCTTAGATATGCCTGTGTCTTATCTGTCTAAATAGACTGGAGCTTCCTGCAGCATTACTTTGAATTCCCCACAGTGTGTCCTACAGACAGAAGAGGCTCTCTAGAACCCCGCAGGGCTCAGCTGTTGATGGTTTGTGGGGTCTTCTTCCCAGATCTGAGGGCTAGAGAAACATTAGCTCTTGGTTCAGAGATACCACTTCACCGAAGTTGCAAAGCCAGTGTCGAACAGCGTGATAGTGAACGCTGACATACCTGTAAAATGCAACTCATGATATCAGAAGCAATTTTTGCATGGGGAGTGTCTTCATCTTTCCCAGAGGGTCTTAGGCTGTGCTCCAGACAGGAGTCCCAGAGCCCCACCAGGGCCTCTGCATGCTTTTCAATCGACTCTGTCTCTCTGATGGCTGTTGTGATTCTCGTGATGCAGATTTCAACCACTGCCTGGTCATTGTTATTGGTCTGGTAATCCTAGTTGAAAGAAAACCTTCATGTTAAATAACAGTCTGGAAAGTTCTCGTCGAAAGGACCAACAACATGCCAGCTAATACACTTAGCAAAGGGGCGTGCTGTACCCTGAGCTAAGGGGTGAGCCCCAGTACAATGAGGGCCTTCTGCCTTGGAGATGAGAATCTGGTGGACGGAGGCGATATGCAAATGTGCTGAAACGGAGCGGGTTCCTGCTGTCACAGACCCACAGCCAGGGAGCGGGGAGAGTCCAAAGAAGCTTAATTATTCACTTGCCAAGTAGGGTTTAATTTTCAGGCTGTTTCAGTTTCTAAGTCTGTTACAGGTCAGGGTTGACTTTTTTTCCTCTGACAGTTCAATGATTTTTGTGAAATGTTTCAAATCATCCTCCAATTTCCCGGCATAAACATTCTCTCTCTCCTACTACACAACAGAATACATCATTTCAGCTCTCTCTTTTTGGTTCAAATAACTACCAAATCCACGTTAGCTTTCCCCAACCAAATTTCCCTTTATTTAACTATTTAATTGTCCCTCAAATATCTAATCATCTTTATTGGGAGGTAATAGGACCATCCAAGATCTAAATGTGAAAAATCGGCCCATGATTTTAATTCAGAAAACTGGTCTGTCCATAGCCTGGCAGACTGACAAAAACAAAAATATAATTGAGCAGTGAAGCAATTTGATCCATACACCACCACGCGCGATGGGAGATGGGAAGTGAGGGGGCTTCTCTGTCCTACTGCGAGCTCCAGCCCTGACAATCTGGGTTAGCTATCATATCTAATGCTGCAGTAAACATCTTATGCACGAAGCCCTCTCCATGCTCAGATTACCGATGGCCAGAGTCTTCAGAAGTGGAAATTTCTGGGACAAAGGACAGGAACATTTCTAGGGCTCATGATACATACTGTCATACTATTTTCCAGAAAGGTCATCTGATATATATTCCCATCAGCTGGGTGAAAGCATGTTTTCCCCACTGTGCCTTTGTAAGCACAGAGTATTATTAATTTGTGCTAATAATTTGATCAGTGAAAAACAGTTATCTCATTGCTGTTTTACTTGGAATTTCCTGATCAGAAGTAAGGTTAAGGGGCACCTGGGTGGCTCAGTAGGTTAAAGCCTCTGCCTTCAGCTCAGGTCATGATTACAGGGTCCTGGGATCGAGCCCCACATGGGGCTCTCTGCTCAGCGGGGAGCCTGCTTCCTCCTTTCTCTTTGCCTGCCTCTCTGCCTCCTTTTGATTTCTGTCTGTCAAATAAATAAATGAATCCTAAAAAAAAAAAAGAAAAGTACAAGACATACATATGTGTCTTGGTTCACGAGCAACAAAATTCCAGTTTTCTACTAAAAAGAGAAGTGCTTTGATGGAGAATTCTGAAAGCATTCTGGAATGAAGCTGGAGTATACAGAAGAAATTAATGTGTCAGCAAGATTGTTTAACAAAAGGTATATATTCTCATTCTAAGATTTCTAACTACAAGAGTTAAACAGCTGTTTGTAAGATAAACCAGTGCACACTGGTCACAATGTCAGTGAACATATTAATATATTAGGCATAGGTGCATCAGTTATGAATGCTGATATTACTGTGAATCTATTGAGCTAAGAATTTCCTGTGATATACCACTTTACTAAGGAAAGATTTTTTTAACTAGAGACAATTTATACATTTAAATCCCTACATATGACATGAAGAAAAGCTTTCTCCAAAAAGGAGGTTTCCTCAAAAAAAGGTTGAAAACCCAAAAAGCTGTTAACTACTTCAACAAATATCCAAAAAGACAAAGGAAATTAAAAAAAAAAAAAAAAAAAAAACTAATGATGTGATTGACCAATCTAAAGATTTTTGTCAGGGGATCAACTTTGCAATTAGGGTTTTCCTGACTCATCATATGCCACCCTGATCTTATAAAATATATATGTCTGCATACATATGTGTCCATGTTCAAGTTCAAACTTGAATCATTACCTATGCATATTAAAATCGGTAACTTCTGAGAACCAGATCTATTTAATATCAAACCTATCAAAGTAGGTTTAGAGATTCATACTCACAGTAACCTGGTCATTGTTAACGTTTAAGTAACTTACCCTACAGCAGTGGGGAGACCGAATTATAAGGTGGGAAAATAAAAAATCCACACATTGTGTTCCTCCAAGTCTAGTTACTGGGAAGGGTCACCCCCACTGAGCCACAGATACCACTCCTCCATATCACTATCCATAAACCATAAACCACTCACACTTCTTATGCTCTAAAGAGTCTTCAGGGGATGGCCCACTGGAAAAAGGGAATGTGGAACATCTGAAATAAAGCACTTAGTGATAGGAATGACATAGGAGTAGAAGTTGGAAGAGAAGAAGGAAAACATCTTGAGAACCATTTCTCTTTCCCTTCTGTGAGAGATAGCATAGCATAGCAGTTAAAAGTATGGACTCTTGTCTGCACACAGAGCCATATTCTGCTCTTACCAGCTCTGAAATCTTGAGCAACCACTTATCTTTCTGTACCTCAGTAGCCTAATCCTTAAAATCGGCATATTATAGGGGAGAAGTCAAGATGGCAGAGAAATAGCAGGCTGAGATGACATCAGGTAGCAGGAGATCAGCTAGATAGCTTATCAATCCATTCCAGACACCTACAAATCCAACAGGAGATCAAAGAGAAGAAGAGAAGAAATTCTAGAAACAGAAAATTGGCCACTTTCTGAAAGGTAGGAGTGGCAGAGAAGTGAACCCAAAGTGATGGGAAGATAGACCTTGGAGGAAGGGGCCAGCTCCTGGCAAGCAGCGGAGCAATGGAGCACAAAATCAGAACTTTTAAAAGTCTGCTCCACTGAGGGACATCACTCCAGAGGCCAAGCTGGGGTGAAGCGCACATGGGGACAGTATGGCCCCATGTCCCGTGGGGTCACAGAAGGATTGGGGGTGTCTGAGTATAATAGAGCTCACAGGTATTAGAGCGGGGAAGCCGGCTACAGTGAGGGAGCCAAGGAATGAGCTCTCAACTTGGGGTTACCTTGAACCATGATCTGTGGTACAGGTGACTGCTCTGTAAACGGGGACCCTACAAAATCCAGGGAGAGCCCCCTGGAGGAGCTCAGGGATCTGTGGGGTCAGAGACTCCAGGCGGGGCTGTGGGCCAGAGACAGAGATGCTTGGTCACAGGCTGTGTGAGCTCAGAGCGCAGTGGAGGCCAGGGAGACGGGAGTGATTGAACGCTTTTCTCTGAGGGTGCACTGAGGTGTGGGACCCTGAGCTCTCGGCCAGAGATTGGGAGGCCAGTACTTTCATTCCCATCCTCCAGAACTCTACAGAAAGCATTCAGAAAAACAAAAGCTCCCAAAAGCAAACCTGAGGGGATTGCTTAGCCTATCCCCTGGTAAGGGTAGTGCAATTCTGCCTCGGGGAAAGACACTTGAGAATCACTACAACAGGCCCCTCCCTCAAAAGATCAACAAGAAATCCAGCCAAGACCAAGTTCACTTAGCAAAGACAACAGCAGAATTCCAGAGGAGGAGAAAGCAAAGCATGGAATTCATTGCATTATCCCCATGGTTCTTTAGTTTTGCAAAGTTGATTAATATTTTTTTTTCTTCTGCTAATTACTTTGCAAAGTTGATTAATATTTTTTTTATTTTTTTTCTTCTGCTAATTTTGTTAACATTTACCCTTTCCTCTTTTAACATTTTTTAACTAGTCTATCTTAACAATACCTTTCATTTAAAAAGATCTTTTTTGAACTTCATTATTATAGTCATATTTATTCTTCATTTTATCTAACTTTATTTTTTGTATACACATAGGGTTTTTTGTTCTAAAACATTTTGGGGTACAACTTCTTCTAATAGATCAAAATACACCTTAAATCTAGCACAGGGCTTTGTTCTAGTCTCCAGCCTGAACAAATTCTCTTCACTTTCTTTTTCTTTATTCTCCCAACCAACTTATCTTATCAACTCTTTTTTTAGAAGTTAAAAAAAAATTTTATCTTTATAGTTATATTCCATCCCTGCATCATGTTTACCTTTATATATGTTTTTCATTTTTTAAAATTTTGAGAGGTAGTTTCTTCTGAGACCAAAATACTCCCAATATTAAGTGGGTGACCCTGTTCTAGTCACCAGTCTAATATATATATATATTTTACATTTTTTCTTTTTTTCTTTTTTTAATTCTTTTTCCTGAACTTCTTTTTACCCCCATTCTTCCCCCCATGATTTGGGGTCTCTTCTAATTTGCTTAAAGCACATTTTCCTGGGGTCTTTGCCACCCTTTTAGTATTTCATTTTCTCCTTCATATATTCTTATCTGGATAAAATGACAAGGCAGAAAAACTCACCACACACACACACACAAAAAAAAAACAAAACCAAAACCAAAAAAAAAAAAAAAACCCCAAAAAAACCCCAAAAAACCAAGAGGCAGTACCAAAGGCTAGGGACCTTATCAATATGGACATTGGTAATATGTCAGATCTAGAGTTCAGAATGACAATTCTCAAGGTTCTAGCCGGGCTTGAAAAAGGCATGGAAGATATTAGAGAATCCCTGTCTGGAGAAATAAAAGCCCTTTCTGGAGAAATAAAAGAACTAAAATGTAACCAAGTTGAAATTTAAAAAGCTATTAATGAGGTGCGATAAAAAATGGAGGTTCTTACTGCTAGGATAAATGAGGCGGAAGAGAGAATTAGTGATATAGAAGACCAAATGATAGAGAATAAAGAAGCTGAGCAAAAGAGAGACAAACAACTACTGGAACACAAGGGGAGAATTCGAGAGGTAAGTGATACCATAAGATGAAACAACATTAGAATAATTGGGACTCCAGAAGAAGGAGAAAGAGGGGAGCAGAAGGTATATTGGAGAGAATTATTATAGAGAATTTCCCTAATATGGCAAAGGGAACAAGCATCAAAATCCAGGAGGTACAAAGAGCCCCCTTGAAAATCAATAAGAATAGGTCCACACCCCATCATCCAATAGTAAAATTTACAAGTCTTAGTGACAAAGGGAAAATCTTGAAAGCAGCCCGGGACAAGAAGTTGTAACATACAATGGTAAAAATATTAGATTGGCAGTGGACTTATCCACAGAGAACTGGTAGGCCGGAAAGGACCGGCATGATATAGTAAGAGCACTAAACAAGAAAAACATGCAGCCAAGAATACTATACCCAGCTAGGCTGCCATTGAAAATAGAAATAGATAAAAAGCTTCCAGGACAAACAAAAACTGAAAGAATTTGTAAACACCAAACCAGTTCTACAGGAAATATTGAAAGGGGTCCTCTAAGCAAAGAGAGAGCCTAAAAGCAGTAGATCAGAAAGGAACAGAGACAATATACAGTAATATTCACCTTACAGGCAATACAATTAAACTAAATTCATCTCTTTCAATAGTTACCCTGAATATAATAAATGGGCTAAATGCCCCAGTCAAAAGGCACAGGGTATCACAATGGATTAAAAAAAAAAAAAACCATCAATATGCTGTCTACAAGAAACTCATTTTAGACCCAAAGACACCTCCAGATTTAAAGTGAGGGGGTGGAAAACAATTTACCATGCTAATGGACATCAAAAGAAAGCTGGGGTGGCAATCCTTATATCAGATCAATTAGATTTTAAGCCAAAGACTGTAATAAGACATGAGAAAGGACACTATATCATACTCAAAGGGTCTGTCCAACAAGAAGATCTAACAGTTTTAAATATCTATGCCCCTAATATGGGTGCAGCCAACTATATAAACCAATTAATAACAAAATAAAAGAAACACATCGACAATAATACAATAATAGTAGGAGACTTTAACACCCACCCTCACTGAAATGGACAGATCATCCAAGCAAAAGACCAACAAGGAAATAAATCCCTTAAACGACACACTGGATCAAATGGACAGCACAGATACATTCAGAACATTCCATCCTAAAGCAATAGAATACACATTCTTCTCAAGTGCACATGGAACATTCTCCAGAATAGACCACATCCTAGGTCATAAATCAGGTCTCGACTGGTATCAAAAGATTGGGATCATTCCCTGCATATTTTCAGACCACAATGCTCT